>NC_057798.1:810131002-810431002 GCF_018294505.1 Triticum aestivum | reverse complement strand
TAGCCTTGGCTGCCTCGGTAGCGCAAGTGTCCTTGAACTTTTCGAACTCCTCTTCCGTAAGTGTCGGATTTTCCTCCAGAATCTTGGACAGGGGTTCATCAGCCTCAATAGCTCGTTTCACCCTCCCTTTCTAGGAGGCCAAATCATTGCTGAACATGCCCATGGCGTGATTGTTAATCTTTTTCATCTTCGGATCATCCCACGGTTGTTCTATGTTATCATCCCGGTCGGGGAACTTGAATCTCTTGTGCAACTTCGTTAGGAGCAACTGCGTCAAATGTTCTTTACTCCTTAAGTCATCGTCGTTGATGCTCGCGCATTCCCGTAGGATGCATCCTACTTGGTTCCCATAGCACTTGCGAGGTTCTTCCGGCTCTAACGGCTCAAACTTGCCAGGTGCCATCTTTGTGATCACAAGTCGTCCAATCCCTAGTTTGTTAGGTTTTCGTATCCTCTGCTTCTTATGCTTCCTCTTTTCGGTATCGACATCGGGGCCGGTACCTTCCCCGCCGGTACCTTCCCCACCGGTCTCGGCGCCGCCATCGGTGCCGGCGCCGTCGGTGCCGGCGCTGTCGGTGTCGATGTCGGCGTCAGTACCATCATCGAGGCCGACCTGCAAACCTTGCTTAGCAGTCAAATAGTCGAGGTACTCTTGTTCACCATCATAATCCATCTCGTCTGCATCTTGGTCAGAAGGCCCAGTTTCTTCGTTGTTCGACATGTTTCCTATGATTAAGTGGCCTCATTTATTTCTAAAAGTATGAATAAATGAGAAATGACGTAAAAAGAAATCTATGTGCCAGCACTCGATATGCCAACTATGTAGCACAAATCATGCCTTTATTCACGGGAAATTTCGGCATGACCTTTGCTAAAAAATGGACATATCGAGCGCCTGAAATTCACCGAAACGGAAATGAATCAACATTTCGGCGTAACATAGGCCACTCGGATCATTTTCCAAACATGACATGTCCAAAACATGACATATGCACATATCACATGTCCAGTTCAAATTTCCATATAAATTCAGCTAATTTTGAAACCTAGCTAAATTCATAACTAAATAGATAACCTAATTAATTAACATGAAGAACCCTAGCAGAGAGGGGGGGGGGTTTACAGAGAGTGCAGGGGCGAGGAGGGAGGCGAGGGCCGACGGGTCGGGGGCGAGCGCGCCGGGGTCGGGGGCGAGCGCCGGCGCCGGCGTCGGGGGCGAGCGGCTGGGTCGGGCGAGCGGCTGGGTCGGGGGCGAGCGGCGTGGTCGGGGGCGAGCGCGCCGGAGTCGGGGTCGAGGGCCGGGACGGGGGCGAGCGCCGGGGCTAGCGCCGGCGCCGGCGGAGTCGGGGGCGAGCGCCGGGGCCGGGTCGGGCGCGGCGGAGCGACGGGGGCCGGAGAGAGAGTGGGGATTTGGGGGGAAATTGTGGCGGGATGAAGCTGGGTGAGTGAGAATTTTGGGTTAAGTGGACATAGCAGTAGCGCGTTATGCCGAAACGCGCTACTACTATGATCTGTAGCTGCAGCGCTTTAAGTGAAACACGCTACTACTATGGTCTATAGCAGCAGCGGTTTATAAGAAACGCGCTACTACTATGGTCTGTAGCAGTAGCGGTTTTGTGGAAACGCGCTGCTACTGCCGTCGCTACTGCCAGTTTTCATTTTTCTTTTCCTTTATTTTATCCCACTTTTATTTCCCAAGGGCAGTGAACGAAGGGAGGGCGATATATATTGCATCATTTGACGGTTAAATATGTATGCAAAATAGGAACATATATATTACACATCATATGGCTAAGTGTGTATACAAAATAGGAACATATATATATTACACATCATTGGACCCATAACATACGTTTCCTCAGTGCTGACGTTTTCGTTTTTGAGTCAGCTTCTTTCCCTTCTTGTTCGTCGAAGAATAATTGAGCCCCTCATTGTGACTTTGCCTTTTCCATGGAGTACGATTTTTCTTAGGTAATGTAGTATTGATTCTTCTTTTGACGTATACTTCATCATCATCGTCATCTTCCCTCATTGGGTTGCCGTACTGATCATAGTCTTCCTCGTTGGCGACTCCATCCATTCCAATGATGTTCCTTTTGCCTCTCCTCACGACAACACGGCTGGGATTGCGCGAGTCAGTTATGAAGAAGCATTGTGTCACGTGCTTAGCGTGTACCCATGGCTCGTTTTTTGCGATAGCGTTGACGGTAGCGCTCTTGGCGTCGGGTATAGTCATGGTAGTGAACATCCGGCTTTCTCTTTCGACATTCTTAGCCCATCTGACACGGAACATCGTCGTGTTGTGCAGTCCAGAGTAGTCAAGCTCCCAGATCTCCTCGACCCTTCCATAAAATCGTTCAGTTGTGCCGTTGTCGCTGCCGGTCATGCATTCCATCGTCACCCCTGAGTTCTGATCATCACTGTCCATATCTTTTGCCTCCGTGTAGAACGTGTATCCGTTGATATCATATGCCTGATAGGTTACGAGGTTGGGCGAGGGGCCATGTGCTAAGGCGTATATGAGCAATCCGTCCTTAGAGCCCTCCTCCGGGGGATTAGCAATAATATGCTCTTTGAACCAATGCAGGAAAGTGGAGTTGTGCTCTCTAGTAACTTCGGCGTCCGTCCTGCATACCCCCCGGTCACGATACTTCTTTGCGATAATTTCTTTGTGCAGTGCCACGAAAGGATCTACCTCGTCTAGGTGTTGTAGCACTACCAAGTTTGCTCTGTCAAAATCGCTGCGTCGATCTGAGTATGCCACGTGCAGTTCCCTGCGACCGTTACAGTGACCATCTCCTTCGAGCCTCCCATCGTGCTTGTTAACGGGCAAACCAACACTAACACCAGGCGGCTGGTCTGCGCCATATAGAAAATTCTCACAGAAAGAGATGCACTCTTGTGCCAAATAGCCCTGGACGATGCTTCCATCCGGACGGGACATGTTACGAACGAATCCTTTGATGATCCCATTCATCCTCTCAAACGGCATCATGTTGTGCAGGAATGACGGCCCCAGGTCTATTATGTCATCCACAATATGGACACACAGATGCACCATCACGTCGAAGAACGCGGGCGGGAAGTACATCTCAAGCTCATTCAGTATCACAACGATCTCTTCCTGTAGCCTTTGGAGCTGCTTCACACTGATCGACTTTCGAGAGATGACGTCAAAAAAGTTGCAGAGACCAATAAGCGTGTCACGGACGTGCTTGTCCATTATCCCTCTAAGGGCAACAGGTAGTATCTGCGTCATCATCACATGACAGTCATGAGACTTCATCCCGCTGAACCTTTTCTTGTCCGTGTCTAGATATCTGCTTATCTTGCCACAGTAACCGGAACTAACTTTCACTCCCGTAAGGCACTTAAAGAATTGATTGATCTCAGCCTGACTTAAGGTGAAGCAAGAGGGGGGGCAATAATCTTCTTTCTTTAATTTCTTGCCCTTCTTCTCCCGTGCCTCTGTCTCCGTCTCTGTCTCGTCTGACATTTTACGGGGCGGCATGTGCAGATCTTCCCTGATTTTCAAATCTTGCAAGTCTTTTCTTGCCTTCGGCCCATCCTTGGTCTTATCCGGCATGTTCATCAGTGTTGCGAGCAAGCTCTCAAGGACATTCTTACATATATGCATTTGATCTAGGCAATGAGGTGTGTCGAGTTTGTGCCAGTACTCCAAGTCCCAGAACACAGACCTCGTCTTCCATACCTTCAGCAGCGGCTCTGGCGCCTTTCTCATCGTCTTTCCCGGCGCGGGGCACTCATTCCAGTTTTTCAACAGCTCATCGATTTCGGCACCGCTCCGCTTACGTGGAGGTCCTCGATGCTCAGCGTGACCATTGAATAGATCTCCACGGTTTCTCCACGGGTCGTCCTGTTCAAGCCATCTTCGATGCCCCATGTACACGATTTTCCCAGACCCGCCATCTTTCCTTGACGTTAGCTGGTGAGACGTTGTATCATCCATGCACCGCGTGCATCCGCAATATCCATGGCACACCTGGCCTGCCACATATCCGTAACCGAGATAGTCCTGCACTGTCGTGATCAGCGCGGCTCTCATGTTGAAATACTCACCTTTGCTGGCTTCCCATGTCTTGGCCGGTGTTTTCCATAACGTGTCTAACTCCTCTTGAAGTAGCCCCAGATACAAATTAATATTATTTCCTGGTTGTTTTGGCCCTTGAATAAGCATGCTCATGTGAATGTACATCGATTTCATGCACAACCAGGGGGGAGGTTGTACATCCATACAAACACGGGCCATGTACTATGGTTGGTGTTCTGGTTGCCAAACGGATTCATGCCATCGGTACACGCGCCGAGCATGATGTTCCTTGCATCACATTCAAAATACCGATAGAAGCTGTTCAACGCTCTCCACTGGCTTCCATCCTTCACGTGTCTCAGCTTTGGATCATCCCCATCGTCGGGCTTCTTCCTCTCCGCGTGCCAGCGCATTAGCTTTGCTTCCTTGGGATCTACAAAATACCTCTGGAGACGGGGAGTGATCGGTAAGTACCATACAACTTTCTGGGGACATTTCTTCCCGGCCTTCTTGTATCGAGAAGCATTGCACACCGGACAGCTTGTTTTTTCCGCGTGCTCCTTCCGATAAATTATGCAATCGTTGATGCATGCATGGTATCTAACGTGTGGCAGATCAAGAGGGCACACGATCTTCTTGGCCTCATCAACACTAGTAGGACATAGATTACCCGCGGGAAGAACATCCTTTAGGTACTTGAGATGCTCATCGAGGCTAGTGTCGGTCCATTTGTTTTTAGCCTTCGTCTTCAGGAGTTGGAGCGTGAAACTCAACCGGGTCACCTCAGGATTGCAACCATCATACAATGGAGTGTTCGAGTCTACCACCAGTTGCTCCAGCTTAGCCTCCTCTCTAGAAGCAGCTCTCTCAGTACTCATCTCCTTGCGAAGCAATGCTTGAACATGAGGGTCCCGCACAATTGAACTTAGTACCGACGAACTCTGCTGCGTGGAGTCCATGTCGTTCTCTCCGCCGCCATGTCCGGCCCCTTCTCCTCCGCCATGTCCGGCCCCTTCTCCGCCGCCATGTCCGGCCTCTTCCCTGCCGCCATTATCGATCATCTCTTCGTCTTGCCATGTGTCATCATTTCCTGCCCCGTCGGCATCCTCAACATCGTCATCCTCATCTTCAATTATCCACCTAGTATAGCCATCCATGAAACCAGTCATGAGCAGGTGCGCTTCGACACGACCATCGTCATGGGGGTCGAGCCAAACTATTCCTTTGCATTTTCGACACGGACATAAAACCTCTGTCCGGTTATTTTCTTTCATGTCTTGCACCGCCGACCGCAACCACCTGTCCACCATCGTTCCACTGACCATCGTCAGCTCTGCACGGTAATAATAAAAAAAAATTGATTGTAAAAATGCATGCATGCATCAAAGTCATAAAAAAATTTGGCATGACCTTCCCTAAAAATAGGACATATATGGATCTAGAGTTTGCCCGGAATTCGCCGAAACGGAAATAAATCGACATTTAGGCAAAACATAGGCAACTCAAAAGCATAATTTGGCGGCGTCAACTCATGCCACACACACAATTTC
This sequence comes from Triticum aestivum, assembly GCF_018294505.1. Classification (NCBI taxonomy): domain Eukaryota; kingdom Viridiplantae; phylum Streptophyta; class Magnoliopsida; order Poales; family Poaceae; genus Triticum; species Triticum aestivum. Next base: position 810,425,401 of record NC_057798.1, on the reverse strand, counting down.
CACAAACATATCACACACCCATAAACACATTTCCATTTTGCAAAAGCATGAAAGTTTCATCACCTCTATGTTGATGGCCGAAGATGATGTTGTAGGGAGATCAAATGTGCACAAATTAAGCTCTTCTTGACAAAGATAGATCTAGTTAGGGGGCAAATAGGTCACTTAACTAAATCCTACATCTACCTAGCTACCTAATTTGGAAGGGGACAACTTCAACTAGTGGAGGGGGAAGGAAAAAGAGAAAGGAGATGCATTAATGGAGGTGGTGTAGTTATGTAGGAGTAATGAAGAGAGAGAAGGTGGATAGAGAAGAGAGAGAGTAATGGGGGAGAAGTATTGAGAAGAAGAAGAGTGAGAGTGGGAGCATGTGGTGGAGGGAAGAGAGGAGAGGGGGAGGTAGGGGGAAGGGGAAAAAAGTGAGAGTGGGAGCATGTGGTGGAGGGAAGAGAGGAGAGGGGGAGGTAGGGGGAAAGGAAAAAAGCAAGGGGGAGGGGAGGGACGGGTTGGGGGTTGGTGGAGTTAGCAGTAGCGCTGGTAGGAAACCGCGCTGCTGCTAAGAACTTAGCAGCAACGCGCTTGCAGGTAAGGCGCTACTGCTAACTGGGACAAAAAATTGCGGCAATTTGAAACTTACCAGCAGCGATCTCGAGGAAACCGCGCTACTACTATGCACTTAGCAGTAGCGCTGTTTCTGCGACCGCGCTACTGCTACTTAGAGGTGGGGGAACACCGCCGGTCGATATTTGTAGCAGCGCGTTTCTTGCCGAGCGCGCTACTGCTAAATATTTAGCAGCAGCGAGTTTACGTAACAAGCGCTACAACTACTTACCAGCAGCGCTCTATTTTGAACCGCGCTGCTGCTAAGATTCTGTGTATAGGCTTTTCCCTAGTAGTGATTGAACCGTGGGTGTTGTATGAAAAGCTTTCTCGCCTCCTGACCATAGAGGTGGTTTGAGAGGTAATCATCAGTGAACTGCTTTGGAAAGGCCTGAAAACAAGGATGTGCATAAATATATTCTCTATATTGGAAATGGGGCAAAGGAATAAAAAAGGCAAGGTATAATAGTTAGTACCATCTTGTAGTGAACTAATGTCTTCTTCTTTGTGCAGACAAAGATCTTGTTGTTTTTTGATGCTAATTTCATTATCCTAACAATCTTTCTGAGTTTCTTGACTTGATTGATATTCATGGACAACTCATTTCCCCATATGCAAAAAGGGTCGAACAGTGGGTCAAAACCTCTGACAGCAGGACCTACATGTGCAAGACCAAGTTGTTAAAAACCTAAGTATTAGAATGGTTTCTCCAATTGCACAATAATTTGCTATTAGTCAGCGGACCATGCACGTGCTAACCTCGATTGTAAACGTCAGTGCTTCCCATTGTTTCCCTGCAACACATATAAGGTAATTAGTCATCAGGTTAAGTAAGGGTTCGCTTGCTATCAGTAAAATATGTTGATGAAAAATAAGCACATTGCAGATTCATCAGATTAATTCAAGCCACATGGAAAACCCATTTATCCAAACCAGGCTTGATTAAGAACTAGGAAATATAGCACTTGTATATGTTTCTCATGAATTAAGTGCAGCCAAATTCGATTTATTCCTCACATGCACAACAATACAAAATTCCACCCATGACAATTGGACATCACATTGCAGAATTGAACCAAGCAGTTAACTAAACACCACGACAAATGAACCAAACATTAACTGAGCACCACACTACACAATATAACATACTCCTAATAGAAGATCAGACAGTTAATCGAACCAAGCATGCTTAACAACTTGGAAATATAACAATTATATTTGTTTCTCATGTATTTAGTACAACCAATCAATTTACTTCTCACATGGTATACAATAACAGAATGCACCCACAACTATTGAACTTGGCATTGCAGAATTGAACCAAACAGTTAACTAAACACCACAACACAAATGAACCAAACATTAACTGAGCACCATATTGCACAATGTATGACCAAACCAAGCATGCTTGACAACTTGGAAATATAGCAATTGTATTCATTTCTCATGTATTTTGTAAAGATAAATTCAATTTTTTTCTCACATGGAATACAATACATAATTGCAACCTGAAGAATTGAACATCACATTTGCAAAATTGAACCAAACAGTTACCTGAAGACGACAAATAATTAACCAAACAGTTAATAAGTGAGCACCACACTGCACGACATATAGAACATATACACAGGAGCAACAGATTGCATGGTAAAATTAGATAGCACAATTCACTAGAATTTCTTAAGGAAAGGCAGGCGCAGCACACGCAACGGGTAAACCGAGCATGCTTAAATGGCGTAGCTAGCAAATGGCAAGGTGCTCCTCCAAGATCTGGGGGTCGGCACGAATGGTAGCCATCGCGACCTCATTTGCGTGTGCGGCCACGATTTGCTTCTCCACTACCAAATGCTCCTTGACCTCCTGGCTGTACTATGTGCACCATGGCTTAGGCGGCGCTTATTTGGTGGATGGGTCGGTGATTTGGGTGGAAGGTGTCGCGCCGGCGGTCGGGGCATGTGGGATGTGGAAGGAGGAGGAGGATGGGGGGTCTAGTATGGATTACCTACCAGGATAAGCGAGGCCGAGCAGCGTGAGGGAGGGTCGCCAGCGAGGGAGGCGGCGATGTAAGCAAGGAGGAAAGGTTTCAACTTCGAAAGGAAGGCGGAAACAGGGGAAATGTGGCTTTTGGTAAGGGGGAGGGGGCGGCGAGGTAGATATTTCCGCGGAAGCCAAAAATTTGCAATCGCTTCAGCGAAAAACTGGCGCGCAAAGTGTCATCAGACATGGTCCCTTATTCAGAACTGTGTACGATATGTGAACATCACAAACAATTTAGATAGCTTAACCCATTGTGATGAGTTTGAACGTCGAAAATTTTGGTTCCAATTTCCCTGGTTACAGTGCTTATCCACGCCATTGCATAATTTGGGTACATAATGGAGACTACAGCACACCCAACACTTCTTAATCATTCAAGTTCAGCAATTAAACAGAGGTAGCTGGCCTAAACTTTAACAAATTAAAGACCGGCGGTCTTAATTAAACAAAACAAAGAGTGCTACTACGGCTGGTGCTCGTCGATCTCCGCCTCCTCCTCCATGTCCAGCTCGCGCCCGTCGGTCTCCTAGGGACGGAGCTCCATGGCATCCATCACACCATATTCGGCAAGCATACCGCCATCCGCGTTCGCCATCTCTTTGGAAAAGGATGCCACGAGCTAGGCGTGGGCAGCCGCGATCTGGGCTTGGACGACTTCATCGTTGCAAGGCATGCGGCAGAGGAACGGACGGCTGCTCGAATGCTCTCGGTGATTGCCAACTCTTTGGTTGTGGGAGGCTGACCGTTGTCGGAGAAGCTTCGTTCGATTTGTGCGGTGACCGCCACGAGCTAGGCGTGGGCGGCCTCGACAAGGTCGTGGGCGGCCTCCATCAGGGCTAAGGCCGCCGCTGTGGAACAGACAACTGATGTTTCGCTCTCGCCAGCTGCTATCCCTGAGGCAGATGTTGCTGCCACCACCTGAGAAGCAACAGTGGCCATTTTGCTGCCATGGCCGCCCGGTCGCAGATTGCGGTCGCTCTCATGCACCTTGTTAGCACGCGCTTGGCGGCTGCGGCCGCGCTCTCGCCAAAGTGGGCCACCGAAGTTGCCCTCATGAAGCGAGTCCACGTCCCATTCTTTCACCGGTGACGATTGAACAGTGAGATGATATTTGGGGAGCGAGCTAGTGTGCTTGACACGCCGACTATGGACTATAGTCGACACTCCTTCTCACGTAAGCCATAGGCGTACTATACACCGACGGTGCTCCAGGATATTTTGTACTGCATCTCACACGGTTGGTGATAATAAACTATGTGGGATCTACTTGATTTTTAATTTTGATTTGAATTACATCATGGGGTCACAACTACAATGGACGGTGATTGAATTGCTAGAACTTTTATCTGCAGTGAACATGCAACTATATGTGTGTCGTAAAAAAATTGGAATTGTTCAGGATTCGTTTGGACATTTTTATACGGCAACTTGGTTTTCTAGGCATTTCAGGTGCACAATTAAAACTAAACCACATGCTCCAGTCCATAAAAACGAGTTGAAAAATCAAATGTTTGTCCTTGGTTGCAAGCTTAGGTCACATGCAAGAAATGAGAATGAATGTCAAACACCTTGACACTTTCGCTCAGCCGCTAACATTGAGATACATGCTTTATTCTAGTAAATCGAAAACTCGTCCGAAATTCATGAAACTTGACATGATATCATGGAAAGGCCGCGACATGCCGTGGTAAAAATATTGTCTCATTTGGGGCACATGTGGGTATAAACTTCCCGCAAACCAGAGCTTCTCTCACAACAAGCCTGATGGTTTCAGTAGGGTACGTGCCACCTTGGGGGATGAAACGATATATGTTTTGATCTTCTTACTTTCAAAATGTTTCTCGTGTCAACATAGAACAACACGAGTGTTGTGTCAATTTTTGGGATTTTTCGGGGTTCGTTTGGACATTTTTATGTATTAATTGCGTTTTCAATGCATTTATGAGCACAATTCAAATTTGAACTACATGCACATGCTCTAATGCATATAAATTGGTTGAAAATTCAAATATGTGTCCTTCTTTGCATGCTTAGGTCCCACGCAAGAAATGGGAATGAATGTCAAACACCCTGCCACCGTCACTTGGCCGGAAACAATGAGATTCCTGGTTTTTAAATTCTAGTAAATCATGAACTCATTTGAAATTTATGAAACTTGGCATACTATCATGGAGCGGCATCAACATGCCGTGATAAATTTTTTTCTCCTATTTGGGGTAGGTTTGGGGATATGCTTCTCACAAATCAAAGGTTCTCACAACAAGCCTTTTGGTTTCGGTAGGGAACGTCACACCTTTGGGAGGTAACAAGTTTTTCTTGCTTGTGGTAGATGATTACATACTCGATATGTTGTTAGAACTCCTAAGGTCCAAGGATGAGGCGTACTCTCATTTCAAGAAAATCAAAGTGATGGTCGAGGCTTACGGCAACTGCAGGCTGCACGTGTTCAGGTCAGATCGTGGCGGCGAATTCAACTCAATCGAGTTCAGAGAATACTGCGAGCAGAGCGGCATCAAGCACTTCCCCACCGCGCCATACACGCCATAGCAAAATGGCATCATCGAACGACGCAATCAAACAGTGGTGGAGATGGCCCAGTGCATGATGAAAAGTATGGGCATGCCGGCGTTCTTCTAGGCGGAGGCGGTGAGAACGGTAGTGTACCTATGGAACCAGGCGCCAACCAGAAGCTTGGAGGGTGTCGCACCCTATGAGGCGTGTCACGACCGTAAACCCAACGTGCAGCACCTGCGGACGTTTGGGTGCATGATTCTCGTGAAATGTGTCGGCACCGGCATCACCAAGCTTAGCGATCGATCGACACCTATGGTGTTTCTTGGCTATGAGGAGGGATCCAAGGCATACCGAGCATACGATCCAGGAACCAAGAAGGTCCAGGTATCGTTTTTGAAGAGAGTAGGCCCTGGACTTGGAGTGCTCCGGGAATGAGCGCGGTTACCAGTGCACCAGCGACATTCACCGTGGTCTACACCATGGAGAACGGTGTCCAGGAGGTCGATAGCGGGTCTTCCACGCCACCGGTCACTCCTCTAGGAGCGGCGACACCCTGTACACCAACCTTGGGGACGCCGCGATTGACCGCAGTTGCCACGCCCGTGGTGAGCACGCCTGAATCATCGCAGTCCGGGCCGGTGACGCCCGCGGACTCGCCAAAGGGCAGCAAGAGCACGCCTCTGCCAGACGACTCTATGCACGATGTGCCTATGGGGCAGCCAGTCCGCTATCGGAGTTTCACGAGCATGCTGGAGGAAGCTGAAGACCAAGCGGTGCATGAGCAGTTCGAGCAGTGCTTGCTCGTGCGCTGTCTGTTCAGTGCCGAGGAGCCGTAGGGAGTGGAAGGGCGCCATGGACGTTGAGGGAGTCCTGGACGAGGGGGTGTCCGAATAGCCGGACTATCATCATCGGCCGGACACCAAGACTATGAAGATACAAGATTGAAGACTTCGTCCCGTGTCCGGATGGGACTTTCCTTGGCGTGGAAGGCAAGCTTGGTGATACGGATATGTAGATCTCCTACCATTGTAACCGACTCTGTATAACCCTAGCCCTCTCCGGTGTCTATATAAACCGGAGGGTTTTAGTCCGTAGGACGAACAACCATTACAACAATCATGCCATAGGCTAGCTTCTAGGGTTTAGCCTCCTTGATCTCATGGTAGATCCACTCTTGTACTACCCATATCATCAATATCAATCAAGCAGGAGTAGGTTTTTACCTCCATCGAGAGGGCCCGAACCTGGGTAAAAACATCGTGTCCCTTGTCTCCTGTTACCATCCGCCTAGATGCACAGTTCGGGACCCCCTACCCGAGATCCGCCGGTTTTGACACCGACATTGGTGCTTTCATTGAGATTTCCTCTGTGTCGTCACTGATAGGCTTGATGGCTTCTTCAATCAACAACAACGCAGTCCAGGGTAAGAATTTTCTCCCCAGACAGATCCTCGTGTTCAGCGGCTTTGCACTGCGGGCCAATTCACTTGGCCATCTGGAGCAGATCGAAAGCTACGCCCCTGGCCATCAGGTCAGATTTGGAAGCCTAAACTTCACGGCTGACATCCGCGGAGACTTGATCTTCGATGGATTCGAGCCACAGCCGAGCGTGCCGCACTGTCACGATGGGCATGATTTAGCTCTGCTGCCGGACAGTACCTTGGAGGCCGCACATGAATCCGCTCGGACCCATAGTTTGGAGCCGACCTCGCAGATCGAGGACAGGTGGCTAGACACCGCCTCGGGATATGCAACTTCTACGGCGATGGAGCCGAATACTGACCTTGTCCCTTATAAAGCTCGTGACTCCGAGGTGCCGGACTCCTCGCCGGACTCCGAACCTCCTGCGCCCCTACCAACCGAATCCGATTGGGCGCCGATCATGGAGTTCAACGTTGCGGACATCTCTCAGCACTCACCCTTTGGCGACATCTTGAATTCGCTAAAGCATCTCTCATTATCAGGAGAGCCCTGGCCGGACTGCGGTCAGGACTGTTGGGATACGGATAACGAAGAAATTCAGAACCCACCCACTACCCACTTTCTAGCCACTGTCGACGATCTAACCGACATGCTAGACTACGACTCCGAAGACATCTACGGTATGGACGACGATGCCGGAGACGACCAAAAACCAGCGCCTACGGGGCACTGGAAGACCAACTCGTCATACGACATATACATGGTGGACATCCCAAAGGACGGGAACGGCGAAGAAGCAGCGGAGGCAGATTCCCCTAAGAAACAGCCCAAGCGCCGACGTCAGCGGCGCCGCTCTAAATCCCGCCATAGCAAGAATGGAGATTCCGGCACCGGAGATAACAACACCCCAGAGAGTGCCGAAGACAACCCCCTCCAGCAAGATTCAGCACAGGAGGACGGAGAAGCCAGCCCTCGAGAGAGAGCGGCAGACGAGGAGATAGAGGATGACAATTACATGCCTCCCTTCGGAGACGAGGCAAGCCTCAACGAAGACGAATTCTTCGTGCCCGAGGATCCCGTCGAACAAGAGCGTTTTAAACGCAGGCTAATGGCCACGGCGAATAGCCTAAAGAAAAAGCAGCAACAACTTCAAGCTGATCAAGATCTGCTAGCCGACAGATGGACTGAAGTCCTGGCGGCCGAAGAGTATGAACTCGAACGCCCCTCCAAAAGCTACCCAAAACGCAAGTCGCTCCCCCGATTAGAGGAGGAGGCATATAAACCTTCAACACCAGCGCACAATACGGCAGACCGACCACCTCGTGGCCGCGATACAGAGGCATCTAGGCCCTCCACCAGGACCGTACCCCGGCATCGTCCGAAAAGTACGAAGCCACGGGGGAATGCGCCGGACTTGCGGGACATACTGGAGGACAAGGCAAAACAATCAAGATCGATCTATGGATCACGTGGGCGACCCACGATGCGAGACGACATTCGTCACGCCGGATACAGCAACTCCGGCCGAGCCGAACACAGTAGACAAAGCTCTCTTGAGCTGCGTCGCGATATTGCCCAGTATAGAGGCGCCGCACACCCACTATACTTCACAGATGAAGTAATGGATCATCAAATCCCTGAAGGGTTTAAACCCGTGAACATTGAATCCTACGATGGCACAACAGACCCCGCGGTTTGGATCGAAGACTATCTCCTTCACATCCATATGGCCCGTGGTGACGACCTCCACGCCATCAAATATCTCCCACTCAAGCTTAAAGGACCAGCTCGGCATTGGCTTAACAGCTTGCCAGCAGAATCAATTGGGTGTTGGGAGGACATGGAAGCCACATTCCTTGACAACTTCCAGGGCACATATGTGCGACCACCAGACGCCAATGACCTAAGCCACATAATTCAGCAGCCAGACGAATCAGCCAGACAATTCTGGACACGGTTCCTCACAAAGAAAAATCAAATCGTCGACTGTCCGAATGCAGAGGCCCTCGCAGCCTTCAAACACAACATCCGCGACGAGTGGCTGGCCCGGCACCTAGGACAGGAAAAGCCGAAATCCATGGCAGCCCTCACATCACTCATGACCCGCTTCTGTGCAGGAGAGGACAGCTGGCTAGCTCGCAGAAACAATCTCAGCAAAAATTCTAGCAGTCCAGACAACAAGGACCACAATGGCAGGTCGCGTCGCAACGAAAAGAAACGCCGCATTAACGGCGATAACACTGAGGATACGACAGTCAACGCTGGATTCAGAGGCTCTAACCCCGGTCAGCAGAAAAAGCCATTCAAAAGAACTACTCCGGATCCGTCCAATTTGGACCGAATACTCGACCGCTCTTGAAAGATACATGGCACCCCTGAAAAGCCAGCTAATCACACCAACAGAGATTGTTGGGTATTCAAGCAGGCGGGCAAGTTAATTGCCGAAGACAAAGACAAGGGGCTGCATAGCGATGACGAGGAAGAGACCCGGCCGCCGAACAGTAGAGGACAGAAGGGTTTTCCCCCACAAGTGCGGACGGTAAACATGATATACGCAACCCACATACCCAAGAGGGAGCGGAAGCGTGCACTTAGCGATGTATATGCGATGGAGCCAGTCGCCCCGAAGTTCAACCCATGGTCCTCTTGCCCGATCACTTTCGATCGAAGGGACCACCCTACCAGTATCCGCCATGGTGGATTCGCCGCATTGGTTTTAGACCCAATCGTCGATGGATTTCACCTCACTAGAGTCCTGATAGACGGCGGCAGCAGCCTAAACCTGCTTTATCAGGATACAGTGCGCAAGATGGGCATAGACCCCTCAAGGATTAAACCTACAAAGACGACCTTCAAAGGCAACATACCAGGTGTTGAGGCCAATTGTACAGGCTCAGTCACACTGGAAGTGGTCTTCGGATCCCCGGATAATTTCCGAAGCGAGGAGTTAATCTTTGACATAGTCCCGTTCCGCAGTGGCTATCACGCTATGCTCGGACGAACCGCGTTTGCAAAGTTCAACGCGGTGCCGCATTACGCATACCTCAAGCTCAAGATGCCAGGCCCTCGTGGAGTCATCACGGTCAACGGAAACACTGAACGCTCCCTCCGAATGGAGGAACACATAGCGGCTCTCGCGGCAGAAGTATAGAGCAGCCTCTTAAGGCAATTCTCGAGTCCTGGCCGTTAAACGACCGGACATGGCCAAACGCGCCCGGAGTAACATACATCAAGACCACCTGGCACGTTCCGATCACGCGTAGCAATGCGGACCCAACCCCAGCCCTCGCATGATTGCAAGACTATCCCTTCGCGTACATCATTACGCTCTGGAGATACCATGGGCATAGGGGGAGGGGCACGACCACGACAGGCCCAGAGTGCGGCTCAACCACACCAGGGGCTCCCAAGTGTGTCACTCCTTTTTCTTCTTTTTTTATTTTTTCCACAGGACTCCGTTCACCAGAGACCATGTCCGGCGGTGAACCTACCAAACTCACGATACAACAGCCAGGGAAGGACAAAGGCTACGACGAACACTCAGGTGGTCTCCTTTATGAGCATTAAATTTGTTAAATACACCAATCCGCAGCCTACCCCTAGAGGGGGACATGTTTAATAGTCCAAACCCTTGCTTACCGCACTATTTGTATCGTTCTGCACTCATAGCAGAATTCCTTGAATAAACAATGCATCACTTTTTGTTTATAATTGCATTTTTTTTACATATATGTTCATTTATGACATCTTGCACCCGTATATTTTGGTACGGCCGAATACACCAGGGGCTTATGTTCCCCGCATTATGGTGTGATAAGCCCGAACACTTTCACAAGTGCAGCACCCCGAACTTATAGCATTATATGCATCGGCTCCGAATCATGTCTTGGGTCAATAGTTGGGTTTGCCCGGCTCCCATGTTTTGTTACCTTACGTTCCGTTCTATCAGCTAAGGTAGCACTGGGAGAACCACTGCGATTGCGCCCCGGTTGAGCTGGGCGAGCGCCTCATTGGAGAAAGCTAAAATTGACCGTCATGATAAGGCGAGAGCTGGTCGCTGTTCGAGAGGTCTTTTCGAGTCCCTAAAGACTTATGCCACTTAGAGCAAGGAACCGGCTTCCTCCGGCCCAGGCGTGGATAGCGCCCCGAACTCGGTCTACCGAATACTAGGGGCTTCGCTGAAATTTAAAATTATAGAATTCTATGGCTATGTGAGAGTGTTCAAGCATTATAAGTCCGGTTGCCTTATTCGCTGTGTTGAGCGCCTCCCTAGATGGACCCAAAAATGGGAACAAGAGCGCTAAAGTTTATCCCGAACACCCCAGCACTCGTGGCATGGGGGCTGAAGCCGACGACTTGCCATCTCTCAAATTTCATAAACGGCCGCATAGAAGGTAATATTTTAAATCAACAAGCGTTGCTTAGCGCACATGAACAAAGTTTTCAGCGCACAGGATAACACATTGCGAGTCTACTCGAAAATTACATCTCTGGGGCACTCATCCGCAATCTTGCGGGCACCCTTCAGGACACTCTTATAGTACATTTCGGGCGTACGGTACTCCTTGCCCACCGACGGCGCGTCCATCAGAAGCCTCTTAGCATCCAGCCTGCTCCAGTGCACCTTTGCGCGGGCAAGGGCCCGACGGGCACTTTCAATGCAGGCGGAGTGCTTGATGACTTCCACCCAGGGGCACGCATCCACTAGCCACCGCACGAGGCCGAAGTAGCTCCCAGGCATGGCCTCTTCAGGCCACAGCCGGACTATGAGGCCCCTCATAGCCTGCTTGGCTACCTTGTGGAGCTCGACCAGCTGCTTCAGCTGGTCGCTAAGGGGCACCGGATGTCCGGCCTCAGCATACGGAGAAAAGAAGACCTTCTCCGTTGAGCTCCCCTCCTCGGCCCGGTAGAATGCAGCGGCATCGGACACGCTGCGAGGCAGATCTGCAAACGCTCCTGGAGAGCTCCGAATTCGGGTAAGTAACAGGTAATTGACATTCACATGCTTGCTTTGCATGAAAAATGCCTTACCCGCCGCTATTTTCTTCACCGCCTCAATCTCCTGGAGGGCCTTATGGGACTCGGCCTTAGCGGCTTTGGCACTTTCAAGAGCCGAGGCAAGCTCGGACTCTCGAGTCTTCGATTCGCGCTCCAAACTCTCATGCTTTTCCATGAGAGCCTGGAGCTCTTGCCGCACCTCCGCCACCCGCGCCTGCTGCTTCTCTCGCTCCGCTCGTTCCGCGGCCGCATTACGTTCGGCCGCGGACACGGTCTCCTTCAGGGTTTCCACCTCGTCCGTGGCCCCTGCAGTGCCCACATTATCCTTGTTATTTCTATTGCAACCAAAATCCTTTTCTGTAAGGTACAAATTTGATATGGTGTTACTCACCTTCTTTGTCCTCGAGCTGCTTCTTGGCAAGGCTGAGCTCGTTCTCGGTCCGCTCGAGGTCCTGCTTCAAAGCACCGACCTCCGCAGTCAATGCGGTAGAGGTCAGCAGCGCAGCCTGCAATCCCATATTAACATAATTTTTAGAACTCCTCCGTATACCTTTTTAGATCCTCAGTCCGGCTTTTCCTTCCGAACACCGAACCGAGCATCAGGGGCTACTGTCTATGCGGTATTACATTACATATTTTAAAACTTCTTACCTCAAAGCCTGTTAGAAGGCTGCTGCAGGCTTCGGTCAGCCCGCTCTTGGCGAGCTGAACCTTCTGAATCACCGCACTCATAATAGTGCGGGGTTCTTCCTCGATGGAAGCACCGTTGAGCGCCTCCAACAAGTTGTCCGGCGCCTCCGGTTGGACGGAGGCTGCCGGTGTCACGGTCTTGCCCTTCTTACGAAGGGGCCGCCTGCCAAATTCCGGAACCACTGCGGGTTCCAGTGCGGAGTCCGGTACGAAGTCCGAGAGGTTGCCCTGTGGCACCTCCGGAGCCTACCCCTCCTGGCGGGTCCCCTCCTGGGATCCCACCTCGGCGTCCTCAGCATCATGAGGGGTGGAGGCAGTCAGAATGGAATCCACATCCGACGGAGCCAAGGACCCGCTCGATGAAGCGGGTAGATCCTCCTCGGCCGGACTGCAGGTTGTATGCGGCATTAGAAGGACACTACGCGGCACAAGGAAAAATTATAAATCACTCATCCGGATACTTACGATCTTGCCAGGGGCTTGGCCCTTGAGGGCCACTCCTCTTCGCCGTCGTCGGCGTTGGCAGAGTAGTCCGGAGGAAGGGTCCTTCCCCTCTTAGACCCTTCGGCCTTCCCCGTTGGGGAAGCCTTCCTTTTCCTCTCTCCCCCCTCTTGGGGAGAGTCCTCTTTCTCCTCCTCGTCTTCGGGGGAGGAGTCCGCCTCGGAGCCATCGAACAACGAGTCCGATACCACCTGGCGCCGGGAACTCCTTCGGGTTCCCGTGGCCTTCTTCTTGGCCTTCTTCTCCGGCACCACGTAAAGGGCCGGAACCAGCAGCCCCGTCAAACGGGTGTCCGCTGGGTCTTCGGGAAGGGGAGTCGGACAGTCTACCTGTCCGGACGTCCTCTGCCAGCCCTGTTAAAGGCATTGGGAGTTTTAGATCCCACATAGAGTCAAACTATGAAAGAAATAAGTGTCCGATAGAGGATAACAAATCTTACCTCGCCGGCCAGGCGCTTGGTGCTGAATCCGCGGTCTTTCGTTGCGAATGCGGGGGCTTCTCCGCCCTTGAACAGCACCCTCCAGGCAGCTTCGTACGTCGTGTCGAAGAGCCCGCTCAGGGTCCAGTGCTGTGCCGGATCGAACTCCCACAAATTGAAGGCCCGTTGCTGGCAGGGGAGAATCCGGCGGACGAGCATGACCTGGATCACATTGACAAGCTTAAGCTTCTTGTTCACCAGGGTCTGGAGACAGGACTGGAGTCCTGTCAGCTCCTCCGAACTGCCCCATAGCAAGCCCTTCTCTTTCCAGGAGGTGAGCTACATGGGGATACCATATCTGAACTCGGGGGCCGCTGCCCATTTAGGGTCACGCGGCTCGGTGATGTAGAACCACCCCGATTGCCACCCCTTGACGGACTCCACGAAGGCCCCCTTGAGCCAGGTGACGTTGGGCATTTTGCCCACCATGGCACCTCCACACTCCGCTTGGACGCCCTTCACTACCTTCGGCTTGACATTGAAGGTCTTTAGCCACAAGCCGAAGTGGGGCCGGATGCAGAGGAAGGCCTCGCACACGATGATAAACGTCGAGATGTTGAGGATGAAGTTTGGCGCCAGATCGTGGAAGTCCAGGCCGTAGTAGTACATGAGCCCCCGGACGAAGGGATGAAGTTGGAAGCCCAGTCCGCGGAGGAAGTGGGGAAGGAATACGACCCTCTCATGGGGCCTGGGGGTGGGGATGAGCTGCCCCTCGTCAGGCAGCCGGTGCACGATGTCGCTGGAAAGGTATCCCGCGCCGCGCAGCTTCTCGATGTGCCCCTCCGTAACGGAGGAGGCCATCCACTTGCCTCCCGCTCCGGACATGGCTGGAGAAGGTTGAGACGAGATGTATGGACTTGGGCGCTGGAGCTTGAGTGCGCGGAGATGGATAAGCAAAGGAGGAAGAAGGCGTAGGTAAAAAGGTGGATCCTTATCCCCTTATATATGGGCGGACGAAGACTATGCGTCCCCACCGCCTGGTAAAATTCGCTTATCTCCCAAGAGCCATCATCAATGGTGCGGTTGGGTTACCCACGCCCGTATTGAAGGGAATCCCGGAATAAGGGGAACACGATCTCTGCTTCGACAAGACGTGCCAAGGAAACCACTTTGCTAAACGCGCTGAGGTGATTTAATAAAAAACGATTCAAGTGAAAGCTTGAGGGTGGCGTGACGTCGTGCCAAAAAATACGTCAGCAGATTGAACTTGTGTGCATATTATTCTCTCTACGGTGGAATGTGGAATTTATTTTGCAGAGCCGGACACTATCCAGGTGTTCACAAATCTTCTATGAATTATTCGGAGGAGGAACCCGCCTTGCAATGCCGAACAATATGCGCGCCGGACTCATCGTCATTGAAGCCTGGTTCAGGGGCTACTGAGGGAGTCCTGGACTAGGGGGTGTCCGGATAGCCGGACAATCATCATCGGCCGAACTCCAAGACTATGAAGATACAAGATTGAAGACTTCGTCCCGTGTCCGGATGGGACTTTCCTTGGCGTGGAAGGCAAGCTTGGTGATACGGATATATAGATCTCCTACCATTGTAACCGACTCTGTGTAACCCTAGCCCTCTCCGGTGTCTATATAAACCGGAGGGTTTTAGTCCGTAGGACGAACAACCATTACAACAATCATGCCATAGGCTAGCTTCTAGGGTTTAGCCTCCTTGATCTCGTGGTAGATCCACTCTTGTACTACCCATATCATCAATATCAATCAAGCAGGAGTAGGGTTTTACCTCCATCGAGAGGGCCCGAACCTGGGTAAAAACATCGTGTCCCTTGTCTCCTGTTACCATCCGCCTAGGCGCACAGTTCGGGACCCCCTACCCGAGATCCGACGGTTTTGACACCGACAGACGTCGATATGCAGTCCATCATCGACAACAAAACTTGGGAGCTCGCTCGGCTCCCTGCTGGACACAAAGCGATCGGGCTAAAGAGGGTTTATCGCGTTAAGTGTGATCCGGCAGGCAACATTGGTAAGCACAAGGCTCGCCTCGTTGCAAAGGGATATGTCCAGCGTTAGGTGTGGATTTTGAGGAAGTATTCGCTCCCGTAGCTCGCGTGGAGACGGTACGGATGCTGCTGGCTCTTGCCGCACATTCAGGCTGGGAGGTTCACCATATGGATGTAAAATATGCTTTTCTGAACAGTGATCTCACTAAAGAGGTTTTTGTCACTCAGCCGCCGGGATATGAGATCGCCAGAGAGGAGGAAAGGGTACTACAGCTTCGCAAGGCTCTGTATGGACTGCATCAGGCTCCACGAGCGTGGTACGCAAAACTGGATGAGTCACTGAGCACCCTTGGCTTCACGTGCAGCCCCTTGGAGCATGCATTCTACCGGCGAGGTGATGAGTGCTCATATCTCCTTGTGGGGATGTATGTGGACGATCTGATCATCACAGGCAACAGTGCAGCAGGCATAGTTTCCTTCAAGGAGCAGATGCTACAGCTCTTCAAAATGAGCACCCTTGGGCAGCTGAGTTACTATCTGGGCATAGAAGTGCAACAAGGGGGAGCGGCATCACTCTCAGTCAGAAGAACTATGCTGGCAAAGTGTTGCAATTGGCAAACATGAGCGGGTGCAACAACTGCCACACGCCCATGGACTGTCGCCTCAAGCTGAAGAAAGAAGATGGTGAGGATCCCTTTGATTCTACTCTGTATCGCAGGGTGATTGGAAGGCTGCGCTATCTGGTGAACACGCGACCACACATCGCGCATTCAGTCGGCATCGTCAGCCGGTTCATGGAGAAGCCTAGCACACAACACTGGGCAGCCGTCAAGCAAATCCTGAGGTACATCAAGGGCACTATACACTATGGATGCAACTACAAGAGATGCCAGGGAAAAGCTGACTTGCTCGGGTTCAGTGATAGTGACCACGCCGGCGACACCGGCGATCGCAAGAGCACCTCCGGGCATATGTCCTACTTGGTTAAGAATCTGATCATCTGGAGCTCTCAGAAGCAAAAGATAGTCGCTCTTTCTTCCTGAGAGGCAGAATAAATGGCCATGGCATCTGCAACCTGTCAAGGTCTGTGGCTGAGTCGGCTGCTTGAAAGCATGACAGGAACTGCACCAGCGAAATTCAGATTGTTGGTGGACAACAAGTCAGCTATAGCCTTGAGCAAGAACCCTAGCCATCATGATCGAAGCAAACACACAGATGTGAAATTTCATTTTGTCAAAGATTGCATGGACAAAGGGGAAGTGGAGATCGATCATGTAGGGACGCAAGAGCAACTGGCTGATGCACTGACAAAAGCACTCGAACGGGTTCATTTCATCGAGATGAGACCGAGGCTTGGAGTGATTGGCATGGAGCAGTGAGATTAGGGGGGTGAAATGTTATGCCTAGACTAATCTCATGCTGGCAACGTAGCTTCTATTTTCCTGTTTGTAATAACTAGTAAAGTGGCCCGCTCGATGCGTGGGCTAGAATATTATAATGTTTCATAATGTGAACATATTATCTGATTTGACTATAGAAAAATTGGGATCAAAGGTGACGACATTTGCAAATATAAGATTTCATGAATACCCTCTTCCAATGTTGGACCAAGCTTAAACTTCTTTTAGTAATCCACATTGATATTAATTTATGAAAAAAGGCTCTTTCTTGGAGTAGCCAAAAATATTCAATTAATACAAACACGACATTTTTTATGCCCTTTTGAAATAAAAAAGAAAACTACTCCATTTGATCTTAAAAAATGATGAATATAATTAGTTCAAAACATTTATGGGGCAAAGTCTTAAAGATGGGACCAACACTTATTAAATATTATTATTTTGTGAAGTTAAAGGAGTACGAATGTCAGTGCAATATCTGAGGATAGCTTATAAGACCACCTAATTATTATATGAATTTTTTCTTTCACATAAATAGCTGGTATTTCTTTTTGATTATTGATAGTTTTAATTATGTGTTCCTGATTACCTTTCTATAAAATTGTTAGTATGTGCTTTAGCTGTAGTTCACCGGGTTGGGATTCAAGGGTGTTCCCAGAGGAAGATGGTGATGATCAGGGGCAAGAAGTTAACCAGGGCATACCTAGTATGTGGTGCTTTGCTAGTCATTCGGATGGTTCTACACTCCTTATTTTTCACGAATACACGACACTACTATTTGTATAATAAAGTGCATCAATTGACGTTTTGATACGTATTAATTTTATTTTTTGTGTATTATGATAAATTATAAATTATTATTGCAAGCCTCTTCATGTGTAATATATTTATGAATAGAAATAAAATAAAAATTAATATGTAGAAATGAAACCATGTTTGCATCTTCCGGACGTAGCCTATAATGTGATGCCCCAAGCAAGTTTGCATGGAGAAAGGAACAACCCATGCAAGATTGACGGGAAGTGAGATGGAAAGATAGACTCGAGTACCAAGTTGTTTAGGGTTATACGTACATTTGTATATGAACCTTTATTTTATTTTTCTTTCACGGATTAAGGATGTGAGACGTCTCGTCGTGTACCATGTTTGCATCTGCAGGACGTAACCTGTAATGTGATGCCTTGTGCGTGTGCATGTTTGATGGATTGTGAGGGGTCATTCATTTTTTTTTGTGTTCGAGAAGTGGGATGTGTACGCATTTGTCTTTTTAGATGTCTACGTGCCTGATGTATATGTGACGTTGTTCTTTTTTCTGTTTTTACATGGGACATGGGATGTACACGTGGTTGCTTTTTTAAGATGTGTACGTGCAAATGGATACATGATGTCGTTTCTTTTTCTTTTCTTTCACGGATCAAGGGCGTGGGACGTGGGATGTGTATGTAGTTGGTGTTTTTCTTTTTTAAAACGATGTGTACATGCCTGATGGATATGTGAGCGGTACATTATTTTCTCAGGGTCCACCAGTCCTAAGAAAATGACTTTTACATAATGGCAATGGTGGGTAATTTTTTAGCTTTGAAGTAGATCTAACGGTTATGGTTTTCTTTATTTAAAAACTAATGGTTAGATGTTTCTGATTTTTGTGGTAATTTCTAGCCTAATTCTCTTTTTTGTGGTTACCCTGTAAACTACTTTATTTTCTCAGGGTCCACCAGTCCTAAGAAAATGACTTTTACATAATGGCAATGGTGGATAATTTTTTAGCTTTGAAGTAGATCTAACGGTTATGGTTTTCTTTGTTCAAAAACTAATGGTTAGATGTTTCTGATTTTTGTGGTAATTTCTAGCCTAATTCTCTTTTTTGAGGTTACCCCGTAAACTACTTTTTATATAATAATAATAATAATAATAATAATAATAATAATAATAATAATAATAGATAGATAGATAGATAGATAGATAGATAGATAGATGCATGCACGCGGGATGACGTGACCCGGACATGCATGTACCTAGGACGTGGATCAAGTGCCGTAGCATGCACTGGCCACTTCTCCCTCTCCCGTTTTCTTCTCCTGGTGGGCGCGTGCACTGTGAGTCGTGGCCGCGGGATGGCGCGGCCATCACGGATCATGGCGCGCCCTCTGGGAGGTAGCTAGCTAGTTTGTAGCAACGGATAAAGAGTGAAATGAAAAACAGAAAACATTGCGCAGTTGGTGGCAGCACAAAAACCTCTCTCTCGCTCGTGTTCATCGCTCTCTCTCTCATCTACCTTAGCTTGATCGCGTGTCTCGACAACGACAACACATCCACACCTCCACCGACAATGCTACACGCATCAACAGAACAGGGACTAGGCGGGAAGACATTTATTCCATCTTCCGGGAGCCGCCGCCATCTCGCCTTCCTTTGCAAGACAAAACCCTAACAAAACTCGAAAAATATCTAAAAACGGAGACATCCCACCAGCATGGGCCGGGATCCACTCCGCCCCCATGACCCTAAGGCCACCTGCGACGGCGACGGCGAGGGCGGAGGAACCCTAGATTTTTGGGAGCGGCGGCTGGCTAAAGTAGTTTCACTTGACGCGACCGTGGTCAAGTCTTTCCGGCATAATACTTGGATCTTTGGCATGTTTCGTGTTGCATATATATATATATATATATATATATATATATATATATATATATATATATATATATATATATATATATATATATATATATATATATATATATATATATATGCATCCGTGCTTTCAGTTTCTTTTTGACATAGGACATAACTTTTGCCAAACCGAATTGAGTGAGGGGTAGATAGTTGAATATTATGATAAATATGGGTCAACACAAGTTCCTCATCTTCTAATAAATTAGCAGGGTTTTGCCTATTTGTAGACATCAAGCGTCACCGAGAAGGGATTTGAGCTGGACGGTTTTATTTTGACATGACACCAGCATTATTGTCGCCGCGATTCTAAAACCTACTACGCAAAGGATGAGAGACGAAAATCCCTTCCCTCTACCTCACAACACGAAAGCAACAGTCAGAGCCAAAGGGGCGATTATATTGATCTTGTGGTGGCTATGATTAATATCCAAGGGGTGTTCTCTAGCTAGAATTCAGAGGCAATGCCAGGATATAGAGATTGGGTTCAGATGTACCCCATAAACTTCGTAGAATCCCATTATAATTAATGCTTATCTACTGATTTATTACTAATTTAAATCTAGTTTTACCACATATAATGAAACCAATAGAACAAATGATGAATCTTTTGAATGATGTTAGTAAAGAAACTTCTAGCTTGAGATACAACAGAACATAGAACGAGCTCAAACGAAATCACTACACCAAGACTTGTAAGAGCTATGTGCACGCACACTGGGCAGCCCAACAAAATTAGCCCAAACAAAGACGCTGGATTTCATTTCAGTTAGTTAGAGTGGGCTTCCTAGACCCCTAGTCGCCGCCGCCCCTATCCTCAACCCCCCTCCCTCCAGATCCCCTCCGCCCGATGCCCTTCGTCCCGATCCGATTTAGGACTTCGAGCCGCCATTGCCCCTCTCCTCGCCGCCATCGGAGCTCCGCGCAGCGGAGCTTAGGCGAGGGATGATGGCGGTTGCATGGCCTTCGTCCGCCGCGGCTCCGGGATGCGGTTCTAGTGGAGATCCGTGTGGGTGTCCTAGACATGTGAGTCATCCTTCGGCGGCGGCACAACGGTGAGGGCACCTTCACCGTCGATGCCTCACCCAGGCGGGGAGGCGATTCCGGGAGGTGCTTCCGACCCGGTCGTGCGGTTTCCTGGCTAAACACGTCATCCATTGACCTTCTGGATGACGGAGGAAGTATGTTTGGTGGTCCAATCGGGGATGCGCATGAATTTACCAGTGAATGCTTGGTTCGGCCTTGGCCAGAACTGCCAGCGACGACGCCCACAGGTGTCGTTATCTCATTGGAGGCATTGTTGAGCAATTCATGTTTTCTATGTGCTGCGGTGTGTCGATACTAAAACTGGCGGATCTCGGGTAGGGGTCCCGAGCTAGTGATACTAAAACTGGCGGATCTCGGGTAGGAGTTAACAGGAAGTAGTGAAAGACACGATGCTTTACCCAGATTTTAGCCCTCTCTAAGAGGCAAAATGGTACGTCCTGCTTTTGTTATATTGATTGTGATGGGATACAGAGTACAAGATGCTGTACGTCGCGATCATATGAATGGATCTAGTCTAAACACCTTGCCTCTATAGACTAAACCCCTCGTCTTATATAGGTACCTAGGGTACCTAGGGTTTACACATGGTCGGTTATAGCTAGGGATAAACATGCCGACTATTTGAATACCCCTTGAAGTGTACGGCAAGTCTACGAAGGTTTCCTTCTTGAGTAAGCCGAGGGCCACAGCTGGTGTGGCCCATTCTTCAGTCGTCGATGGGTCCTCGGCCCTGCCCGTGAATGATGGGCCGACGCGGTGAGCACATTGGCTCCTAATCCAGTACACCGCCAGCACATGGGCCGACGCTTCAACTTTATAGTCTTCGGCTTCATAGGCGACTTCCATCCTTCCACATCGGCTTCTAGATTAGAGAACTTATTTGGCTCCGAAGTCCCTTCTATGTTCAGCTTCTTCTTGCACCACGCTCATATGTAAACCCGAGCAATGATATACTTTGAGTAACCGTGCCGGTTTTCTAACAAGGCTCTTCATGAAGATAATGTGGTTTTATTGGGTCCAAAGACTCCTGATCGAGGACCCCAAGTTTGAATTTTCGTTACTCCGAGGTCGATTTCTTATAGGCGAAGTGTTACTCACCGAGGATTCCCGACGACCCTTGGTGATTTTGTGGTCCCACATCTCGATATACCCACTAAAGGGGTTGTAGTGGGCCCCAAGATCCCTTTTTAGCGGTACTTTTTAATTCTTTTTCCTCACTTTATGGTTCCAAATAAAGCATAACACGTGGGAACATGCGGATTAACTATCAGGGATTAAAGCATCCTATCGTTGCATGTCCCATTTTTGCCGATATAAGACTAAGGAGGAGTTCCCCCTATCTGCTTCTTTCTCGCACCCATGCACTCCCCGTCATCACTTCTAGAGCTCCAACAATAGTGAATGCTCCGGGCTCATTGAATCGCCCAAATAGTCCCCTCGATGGAGACTGGAGGAGTTGCTCAGTTAACCAAGGGCAACTAAATCAACTCACAACACAAGGGTATCTGCCTGATCCAGAGTTTGTGCAGAGTGTGCCCTGGGCTGGTGGCCATAGATAGAAGGGTACTCGACGATAGGTATCCCACACCCCATGGGGCAGAGCGAATCTGTTTCATTCCCTTTCTCATCCGAGGAATTGGCTTTCCCATACACCCATTAATTAGGGGCCTTGTAGGGTTTTATGGGATCCAATGATGGAAATATGCCCTAGAGGCAATAATAAGTTGTTATTATCATATTTCCTTATTCATTATAAAGGTTTATTATTCATGCTATAATTGTATTGACCAGAAACTTAAATACATGTGTGGATACATAAACAAATATAGTGTCCCTAGTGAGCCTCTACTAGACTAGCTCGTTGATCAAAAGATGGTTAATGTTTCCTAACCATAGACATGTGTTGTCACTTGATAACGGGATCACATCATTAGGTGAATGATGTGAAGCGCAAGACCCAACCTTTAGCATAGCATATGATCGTTCAGTTTATTGCTACTGCTTTCTTAATGTCAAGTACATGTTGTAAGGGCAAGTCCACTCTACATACCAATAACATGTATTAATGAAAAACAAACCAATTTGACCGCGATAGTTTGGTTGTGAGAGACTAACATGAGCTTCTGTATGGAGCCTATAAATAATCAATTTAATGTACGTAAAAGTAAACTTGAGACCATTTTATGTTAGGTTTTAATTATTATATGCAATGTATTTAATTCCCAGTAAAAACATGCTAATTTCAACATTTCACTGAACCCGAATTCCAAGACCTATTTACCAATGGCACAATTTATACCCCAAAAATTTGTGTAAAAATAATTACCTAATAGTAGTACACTAGAAACCACTATTAAGATACTTGATGGACGATATGCTTTAGAGCTATAAACTGTATTGATATTTAAATATATAGGGACACATGTATATACACACAAATACATTCATATGCACTACATGATTTATGCAATCGTCAAAATTCATTCAAACAAGTTTTTTATTACAACAACAAATTATGTTTTGTGGAATTTTTTTTGTCAATATACATCAGAACTATATTAAAAATATTAATAATATTATTCAACAATGTTATTACGTGGTTTATTATGCCAACTATGTAATGCAAAGGACATTAATTATGACAATAATATGATATGAATTAATTTTAAAAAGTATAAATGTTTTGTATAAATCTTTGTCTTAAAACAGTTCTTAAAGTATAAATATATTAGAAATGGAATAGACAGGCATGGGTGCAAGAAAATAACTTAACCTTAAAGTTGTTACAGCAAAGCAAGGGTTCAAACAGAAACCTTCCAACAAAGCAAAATCAAGACACCATCAATTCTAACTGATGCAAGTTAACAAACCAATCCTTAAAAGAGAAAAAATTCAGATATGTGTCTGCACCTACACCTCAGCAACTGAAATAAATGCAAAAGTGATGAAACCAAGGGCACCAATCACAATAGAGGAATGGGACATGAGCAATAAATATTGGTTGCCTTTCAAGATAATGAGATGTTGTTTTCACAAATGTATGTTTCATTTGAGTATGATTTTTACAGATCACTCACCAATAGTTAATCAGTACTTTCTATTCTCAGATATGTAGTAACTGTTGGGGAACGTTGCAGAAAATTAAAATTTTTCCTACGGTTTCACCAAGATCCATCTATGAGTTCATCTAAGCAACGAGTCCAGGGAGTGAGATTGCATCTACATACCACTTGTATATTCGCGTGCGGAAGCGTTCAAGGGGATGGTGATGATGGAGTCGTACTCGCCGTGATTCAGATCACCAATGAACAAGTTCTGAACGGACAACACCTCCGCGTTCAACACACGTACGGGACGGGAGACGTCTCCTCCTTCTTGATCCAGCAAGGGGGAATGAGAGGTTGATGATGATCCAGCAACACGACGGCGTGGTGGTGGACGCAGCAGAACTCCGGCAGGGCTTCGCCAAGCTGTTGCGGGAGGAGGACGAGGTGTAGCAGGGGGAGGGAGGCGCCAATGCACAGGGTGCGGCTGCCCTCCCCCCTGCCCTCCTTTATATAGGCCCCCAGGGGGGGCGCCGGCCTTGGGAGATCCAATCTTCCAAGGGGTCGGCGGCCAGGGGGGTGGAGTGCCCCCCAAGGCAAAGTGGGGCGCCCCCCCCCCCTACCCTAGGGTTTCAACCCTAGGCGCAGGGGGTGGGCCAAGGGGGGCGCACCAGCCCACTATGGGCTGGTTCCCCTCCCCACTTCAGCCGTTGGGCCCCTCCGGGATGGGTGGCCCCACCCGGTGGACCCCTGGGACCCTTCCTGTGGTCCCGGTACAATACCGGGTGACACCGAAACTTTCCCGATGGCCGAAACAACACTTCTTATATATAATTCTTTACCTCCGGACCATTCCGGAACTCCTCGTGACGTCCGGGATCTCATCCGGGACTCCGAACAACATTCGGTATGCTGCATACTCATATTCATACAACCCTAGCGTCACCGAACCTTAAGTGTGTAGACCCAACGGGTTCGGGAGACACGTAGACATGACCGAGACGACTCTCGGGCAATAACCAACAGCGGGATCTGGATACCCATGTTGGCTCCCACATGCTCCTCGATGATTTCATCGGATGAACCACGATGTCGAGGATTAAACAACCCCGTATTCAATTCCCTTTGTCAATCGGTACGTTACTTGCCCGAGACTCGATCGTCAGTATCCCAATACCTTGTTCAATCTCGTTACCGGCAAGTCACTTTACTCGTACCGTAATGCATGATCCCGTGACTAAACACTTTGTCACTTTGAGCTCATTATGATGATGCATTACCGAGTGGGCCCAGAGATACCTCTCCGTCATACGGAGTGACAAATCCCAGTCTCGATCCGTGTCAACCCAACAGACACTTTCAGAGATACCTGTAGTGCACCTTTATAGTCACCCAGTTACGTTGTGACGTTTGGTACACCCAAAGCACTCCTACGGCATCCGTGAGTTACACGATCTCATCGTCTAAGGAAAGGATACTTGACATTGGAAAAGCTCTAGCAAACACACTACACGATCTTGTGCTATGCTTAGGATTTGGTCTTGTCCATCACATCATTCTCCTAATGATGTGATCCCGTTATCAATGACATCCAATGTCCATAGCCAGGAAACAATGACCATCTGTTGATCAACGAGCTAGTCAACTAGAGGCTTACTAGGGACATATAATGGTCTATGCATTCACACGTGTATTACGATTTCCGGATAATACAGTTATAGCATGAATAAAGACAATTATCATGAACAAAGAAATATAATAATAATACTTTTATTATTGCCTCTAGGGCATATTTCCAATAGTCTCCCACTTGCACTAGAGTCAATAATCTAGTTACATTGTGATGAATCGAACACCCATAGAGTTCTGGTGTTGATCATGTTTTGCTCGCGAGAGAGGTTTAGTCAACGGATCTGCGACCTTTAGATCCATATGTACTTTGCAAATATCTATGTCTCCATCTTGAACATTTTCACGGATGGAGTTGAAGCGACGCTTGATGTGCCTGGTCTTCTTGTGAAACCTGGGCTCCTTGGCAAGGGCAATAGCTCCAGTGTTGTCAAAGAAGAGTTTGATCGGCCCCGACGCATTGGGTATGACTCCTAGGTCGGTGATGAACTCCTTCACCCAAATTGCTTCATGCGCTGCCTCTGAGGCTACCATGTACTCCGCTTCACATGTAGATCCCGCCACGACGCTCTGCTTGCAGCTGCACCAGCTCACTGCTCCACCATTCAACATATACACATATCCGGTTTGTGACTTAGAGTCATCCAGATCTGTGTCGAAGCTAGCGTCGACGTAACCCTTTACGACGAGCTCTTCGTCACCTCCATAAACGAGAAACATGTCCTTTGTCCTTTTCAGGTACTTCAGGATATTCTTGACCGCTGTCCAGTGTTCCTTGCCGGGATTACTTTGGTACCTTCCTACCAAACTTACGGCAAGGTTTACATCAGGTCTGGTACACAGCATGGCATACATAATAGATCCTATGGCTGAAGCATAGGGGATGACACTCATCTCTTCTTTATCTTTTGCCGTGGTCGGGGACTGAGCCGAGCTCAATCTCACACCTTGCAACACAGGCAAGAACCCTTTCTTGGACTGATCCATTTTGAACTTCTTCAAAATCTTATCAAGGTATGTGCTCTGTGAAAGACCTATGAGGCGTCTCGATCTATCCCTATAGATCTTGATGCCTAATATGTAAGCAGCTTCTCCAAGGTCCTTCATTGAAAAACACTTATTCAAGTAGGCCTTAATGCTGTCCAGAAGTTCTATATCATTTCCCATCAAGAGTATGTCATCTACATATAATATGAGAAATGCTACAGAGCTCCCACTCACTTTCTTGTAAACGCAGGCTTCTCCATAAGTCTGCATAAACCCGAACGCTTTGATCATCTCATCAAAGCGAATGTTCCAACTCCGAGATGCTTGCACCAACCCATAAATGGATCGCTGGAGCTTGCATACTTTGTTAGCATTATTAGGATCGACAAAACCTTCTGGCTGCATCATATACAGCTCTTCCTTAAGATGTCCGTTAAGGAATGCCGTTTTGACGTCCATCTGCCATATCTCATAAACATAGTATGCGGCAATTGCTAACATGATTCGGACGGACTTCAGCTTCGCTACGGGAGAGAATGTCTCGTCGTAGTCAATCCCTTGAACTTGTCGATAACCCTTAGCGACAAGTCGAGCTTTATAGATGGTAACATTTCCATCCGCGTCCGTCTTCTTCTTAAAGATCCATTTGTTTTCTATCGCTCGTCGATCATCGGGCAAGTCTGTCAAAGTCCATACTTTGTTTTCATACATGGATTCTATCTCGGATTTCATGGCTTCAAGCCATTTGTTGGAATCTGGGCCCGCCATCGCTTCTTCATAGTTCGAAGGTTCACCGTTGTCTAACAACATGATTTCCAGGACAGGGTTGCCGTACCACTCTGGTGCGGAACGTGTCCTTGTGGACCTACGAAGTTCAGTAGCAACTTGATCCGAAGTACCTTGATCATCATCATTATTTTCCTCTTCAGTTGGTGTAGGCATCACAGGAACATTTTCCTGAGCTGCACTACTATCCCGTTCGAGAGGTAGTACTTCATCGAGTTCTACTTTCCTCCCACTTACTTCTTTCGAGAGAAACTCTTTTTCCAGAAAGGATCCGTTCTTGGCAACAAAGATCTTGCCCTCGGATCTTAAGTAGAAGGTATACCCAATGGTTTCCTTAGGGTATCCTATGAAGACGCATTTTTCCGACTTGGGTTCGAGCTTTTCAGGTTGAAGTTTCTTGACATAAGCATCGCATCCCCAAACTTTTAGAGACGACAGCTTAGGTTTCTTCCCAAACCATAATTCATACGGTGTCGTCTCAACAGATTTAGACGGTGCCCTATTTAAAGTGCATGTAGCTGTCTCTAGAGCGTATCCCCAAAATGATAGCGGTAAATCGGTAAGAGACATCATAGACCGCACCATATCCAATAGAGTGCGATTACGATGTTCGGACACACCGTTACGCTGAGGTGTTCCAGGCGGCGTGAGTTGTGAAACGGTTCCACATTTCCTTAAGTGTGTACCAAATTCGTGACTTAAATATTCTCCTCCACGATCTGATCATAGGAACTTTATCTTTCGGTCACGTTGATTCTCTACCTCATTCTGAAATTCCTTGAACTTTTCAAAGGTCTCAGACTTGTGTTTCATTAAGTAGACATACCCATATCTTCTCAAGTCATCAGTGAGAGTAAGAACATAACGATATCCTCCGCGAGCCTCAATGCTCATTGGACCGCACACATCGGTATGTATGATTTCCAACAAGTTGGTTGCTGGCTCCATTGTTACGGAGAACGGAGTCTTGGTCATTTTGCCCATGAGGCATGGTTCGCATGTGTCAAATGATTCATAATCGGGAGACTCTAAAAGTCCATCAGCATGGAGCTTCTTCATGCGTTTGACACCAATGTGACCAAGGCGGCAGTGCCACAAGTATGTGGGACTATCGTTATCAACTTTACATTTTTTGGCATTCACACTATGAATATGTGTAATATTACGCTCGAGATTCATTAAGAATAAACCATTGACCATAGGGGCATGACCATAAAACATATCTCTCATATAAATAGAACAACCATTATTCTCGGATTTAAATGAGTAGCCATCTCGTATCAAACGAGATCCAGATACAATGTTCATGCTCAAACTTGGCACTAAATAACAATTATTAAGGTTTATAACTAATCCCGTTGGTAAATGTAGAGGTAGCGTGCCGACGGCGATCACATCGACCTTGGAACCATTCCCGACGCGCATCGTCACCTCGTCCTTTGCCAGTCTCCGCTTATTCCGCAGCTCCTGCTGTGAGTTACAAATATGAGCAACGGCACCGGTATCAAATACCCAGGAGTTACTACGAGTACTGGTAAGGTACACATCAATTACATGTATATCAAATATACCTTTGGTGTTGCCGGCCTTCTTATCCGCTAAGTATTTGGGGCAGTTCCGCTTCCAGTGACCCTTCCCCTTGCAATAAAAGCACTCAGTCTCAGGCTTGGGTCCATTCTTTGACTTCTTCCCGGCAACTGGCTTACCGGGCGCGGCAACATCCTTGCCGTCCTTCTTGAAGTTCTTCTTGCCCTTGCCCTTCTTGAACTTAGTGGTCTTATTGACCGTCAACACTTGATGTTCTTTCTTGATTTCAACCTCTGCTGACTTCAGCATTGAAAATACTTCAGGAATGGTCTTCACCATCCCCTGCATATTGTAGTTCATCACAAAGCTCTTGTAGCTTGGTGGGAGCGACTGAAGGATTCTGTCAACGACCGCCTCATCTGGGAGGTTAATGTCCAGCTGGGTCAGGCGGTTGTGCAACCCAGACATTTTGAGTATGTGCTCACTGACAGAACTATTTTCCTCCATCTTACAACTATAGAACTTGTCGGAGACTTCATATCTCTCGACCCGGGCATGAGCTTGGAAAACTAGTTTCAGCTCCTCGAACATCTCATATGCTCCGTGTTGCTCAAAACGCTTTTGGAGCCCCGGTTCTAAGCTGTAAAGCATGCCGCACTGAACGAGGGAGTAATCATCAGCGCGAGACTGCCAAGCGTTCATAACGTCTTGGTTTTCTGGGACGGGAGAGTCACCTAGCGGTCCTTCTAGGACATAT
This sequence comes from Triticum aestivum, assembly GCF_018294505.1. Lineage (NCBI taxonomy): Eukaryota > Viridiplantae > Streptophyta > Magnoliopsida > Poales > Poaceae > Triticum > Triticum aestivum. The sequence goes on along the minus strand of NC_057798.1, from coordinate 810,396,352 downwards.
TGTTTCCTGGCAGCTATGAGGATGATCCTCAGGTTCCGGACCCAGTCCGTATAGTTGCTGCCATCATCTTTTAGCTTGGTTTTCTCTAGGAACACATTGAAGTTCATGTTGACATGAGCGTTGGCCATTTGATCTACAAGACATATTTGCAAAGGTTTTAGACTAAGTTCATGATAATTAAGTTCATCTAATCAAATTATTTCAATGAACTCCCACTCAGATTAGACATCCCTCTAGTCATCTAAGTGTTACACGATCCGAGTCGACTAGGCCTTGTCCGATCATCACGTGAGACGGACTAGTCATCGTCGGTGAACATCTTCATGTTGATCGTATCTTCCATACGACTCGTGTTCGACCTTTCGGTCTCTGTGTTCCGAGGCCATGTCTGTACATGCTAGGCTCGTCAAGTTAACCCTAAGTGTTTTGCATGTGTAAAACTGTCTTACACCCGTTGTATGTGAACGTAAGGATCTATCACACCCGATCATCACGTGGTGCTTCGAAACGACGAACTTTAGCAACGGTGCACAGTTAGGGGAGAACACTTCTTGAAATTGTTGTAAGGGATCATCTTATTTACTACCGTCGTTCTAAGTAAACAAGATGCATAAACATAATAAACATCACATGCAATTATATAGTAGTGACATGATATGGCCAATATCATATAGCTCCATTGATCTCCATCTTCGGGGCTCCATGATCATCTTGTCACCGGCATGACACCATGATCTCCATCATCATGATCTCCATCATCGTGTCTTCATGAAGTTGTCACGCCAACGACTACTTCTACTTCTATGGCTAACGCGTTTAGCAATAAAGTAAAGTAATTTACATGGCGTTCTTCAATGACACGCAGGTCATACAAAAATAAAGACAACTCCTATGGCTCCTGCCGGTTGTCATACTCATCGACATGCAAGTCGTGATTCCTATTACAAGAACATGATCTCATACATCACAATATATCATTCATCATTCATCACAACTTCTGGCCATATCACATCACATGACAATTGCTGCAAAAACAAGTTAGACGTCCTCTAATTGTTGTTGCATCTTTTACGTGGCTGCAATTGGGTTCTAGCAAGAACGTTTTCTTACCTACGAATAACCACAACGTGATTTTGTCAACTTCTATTTACCCTTCATAAGGACCCTTTTCATCGAATCCGCTCCAACTAAAGTGGGAGAGACAGACACCCGCCAGGCACCTTATGCAACTAGTGCATGTCTGTCGGTGGAACCGGTCTCACGTAAGCGTACGTGTAAGGTTGGTCCGGGCCGCTTCATCCCACAATACCGCTGAAGCAAGAAAAGACTAGTAGTGGCAAGCAAGTTGACAAGATCTACGCCCACAACAAAATTGTGTTCTACTCGTGCAATAGAGAACTACGCATAGACCTAGCTCATGATGCCACTGTTGGGGAACATTGCAGAAAATTAAAAAATTTCCTACGGTTTCACCAAGATCCATCTATGAGTTTATCTAAGCAACGAGTCAAGGGACTGAGATTGCATCTACATACCACTTGTAGATCGCGTGCGGAAGCGTTCAAGGGGATGGTGATGATGGAGTCGTACTCGCCGTGATTCAGATCACCGATGACCAAGTGTTGAACGGACAGCACCTCCGCGTTCAACACACGTACGGGACGGGAGATGTCTCCTCCTTCTTGATCCAGCAAGGGGGAAGGAGAGGTTGATGATGATCCAGCAGCACGACGGCGTGGTGGTGGATGCAGCAGAACTCCGGCAGGGCTTCGCCAAGCGGCTGCGGGCGAAGGACGAGGTGTAGCAGGGGGAGGGAGGCGCCAATGCACAGGGTGCGCTGCCCTCCCCCTGCCCTCCTTTATATAGGCCCCCAGGGGGGGGCGCCGGCCCTGGGAGATCCAATCTCCCAAGGGGGCGGTGGCCAGGGGGGTGGAGTGCCCCCCAAGGCAAAGTGGGGCGCCCCCCCCCCACCCTAGGGTTTCAACCCTAGGCGTAGGGGGTGGGCCAAGGGGGGCGCACCAGCCCACTATGGGCTGGTTCCCCTACCCACTTCAGCCCTTGGGCCCCTCCGGGATGGGTGGGCCCACCCGGTGGACCCCCGGGACCCTTCCGGTGGTCCCGGTACAATACCGTGTGACCCCCAAACTTTCCCGATGGCCGAAACAACACTTCCTATATATAATTCTTTACCTCCGGACCATTCCGAAACTCCTCGTGAAGTCTGGGATCTCATCCGGGACTCCGAACAACATTCGGTATGCTGCATACTCATATTCATACAACCCTAGCGTCACCGAACCTTAAGTGTGTAGACCCTACGGGTTCGGGAGACACGTAGACATGACCGAGACGACTCTCGGGCAATAACCAACAGCGGGATCTAGATACCCATGTTGGCTCCCACATGCTCCTTGATGATTTCATCGGATGAACCACGATGTCGAGGATTAAACAACCCCGTATTCAATTCCCTTTGTCAATCGATACGTTACTTGCCCGAGACTCGATCGTCGGTATCCCAATACCTCGTTCAGTCTCGTTAACGGCAAGTCACTTTACTCGTACCGTAATGCATGATCCCGTGACCAAACACTTGGTCACTTTGAGCTCATTATGATGATGCATTACCGGGTGGGCCCAGAGATACCTCTCCGTCATACGGAGTGACAAATCCCAGTCTCGATCCGTGTCAACCCAACAGACACTTTCGGAGATACCTGTAGTGCACCTTTATAGTCACCCAGTTACGTTGTGACGTTTGGTACACCCAAAGCACTCCTACGGCATCCGGGAGTTACACAATCTCATGGTCTAAGGAAAGGATACTTGACATTGGAAAAGCTCTAGCAAACGAACTACATGATCTTGTGCTATGCTTAGGATTGGGTCTTGTCCATCATATCATTCTCCTAATGATGTGATCCCGTTATCAACGACATCCAATGTCCATAGCCAGGAAACCATGACCATCTGTTGATCAACGAGCTAGTCAACTAGAGGCTTACTAGGGACATATAATGGTCTATGTATTCACACGTGTATTACGATTTCCGGATAATACAGTTATAGCATGAATGAAGACAATTATCGTGAACAAAGAAATATAATTTTATTATTGCCTCTCGAGCATATTTCCAACAGTAACAGTATAATGACAAGAAGATACTGACTAGAAATATCACATTCAAGTACTGACTAGAAATATCAAGTAGTAACATGAGTTTATTATAAAGAAAGCCAAGCCTCTTAGAAATAGAATATAGCTCACCTTCGATGGAGGACATGCATGGTAAGAAAATATATTTTGGCATCAAGCAGTGGGTGCTGCAAAGCAAAGGTCAGTCTAACATTAATGGTTACAACTAAAATAAACAACGAGGGGAAACAAACCACACACAATACATATAGAAACAATACTACAGAATCTGAATAAAATGCAAAAGTGATCAAACAAATGGCACCTCTTACGATAGAGGAATAGGACATCAACAATAATTATTAGTTGCCATTATGGGCACCTCTCACGATAGAGGAATAGGACATCAACAATAATTATTATTTGCCATTCTTACTGAAGCAAAATATCTTTTAGGAACATCTTCCAACACTAGTATCACAAGATGATAATTTTCCAAATATATGTTTCATTTGATTGATTTTTCTAGTACACTCACCAATAGTTAATCAGTACTGCTAGAAAAGTTGAAAATAGTAAACATCAGATTACAACACACAAATTGCCTCATAGAGCAACTACAATTGGACATTGGTTACAAAGAAATGATTGATAGCAATGAGCCATGAACTTAACAGTTATTTTCTGGTCATCCTTGCGGATGCACTTTGGAGGAGACGCTTCGCGTTGGTCCAGCAAAACAAAAGCTTGAAGGTGCACTGTGCCCTAACACAAGAAAAAATGAGCATACCACTCAGCTAGGAAATCTTGAACAATACAAATATGAGGAAGTAGCTGCTAACAATAGAAAATGGGTCACCTTTAAAATCTAACTTCAGAAGCTGGGAGGGGGGTTTGGCGCCCTATTTCATCTTGCGAAGGGATGGATTGAAGAACTACCCTTGTACTTGTAGCAGGAGGAGTTTAGGAGGGACTGCAAGCTGCAATGGTGAACGGGCAACCTGGGTGTCACTCTGGGAGAGAAAGCAGGCAAGTCAGATTGCAACCACAATGCAACAAGAAGAAGGAAATCTCCTCAGAAAACAAAATCCCCGTCATGGAGATCAAGAGGAAGGGAGGGGGCAAGCTCACATGCTGCTTGGCTTGGCGTCAAGCGGACGAGGAGGAGCTGCTCCATCGTCGGCGTTAAGGGGACGACACCACGCAGCTCGAGAATAAGGTATGGGTGTTTATATAGGCCAGCGGTAGAGGTGGGACACTAATTACATTCGGGCCCGCCACCCATGCCTACCGTGTCGCATTCTTACTTGGATCCGATCCACATTAACTCACGCGACAATTATCGAGAAGGCTCGCCTGGAAAGTGAGGCGTTATGCATGAATTCAATTGTTGCGGTGCGGTGCGGTGCATGCGCGCGGCGTCAGTCGATTACCGAGGAAGGGAAGGAGTGGTGCAAATGAGTAAAGTCTTATTTAAACCTTAATTAAGGTTGTAGACCTCGTTCAAAATAGACTTCACTCCCGTACAGATTTCATGGATTTAGACGTTAGGGTTCATTTGCGTCACGCTATACAATCTCAGGGTTTAAAATAGACTTCACTCCGATGCAAATAAAGGAAAGCAATGACGCTCCCTTAATTATTGCTTGTGTCAATCAACATCAATATCGATCACGCCGAGCCTCCCCCCAAGACGCTTGCTCGTTTCTCGCTAATTACTACTCCTATTACTACGTACTAGTATATCTTTTTCATGCAAGGAAAGATATAATAATAATCTCTATCTCTATCTTTACCTAATAATAAAGCAAATTGGGTTTCGGCGGTCCGTCATGCCATTTTACAGAAAACTCCCTCTATTTCATAGAATTCAACCCGCAGTCCTGTTTTAAGTTAAAACGAATCATTATTTTCATATTTTACACAAAAGTCCCTATCTTTTCTTGAAATCAACCCGCTGTCCGGATTTAAGTCACACCCAAACCGTTATTTTACATTTTACGAAAACCCCCCTGATGTTTTAGGTAATTCATCCGCGGATCATATTTAAGTCAAACAAATGCTTTTTAAAATCATCCATATCTTTTAAACCGTAACTCCGATTTTAACATGTTATATATGAAATTTGATTATTTTTACCTTTTAAGTATCTTTAGATATTATTTTGGAATATATTTGAGTCAAACCAAATGATTTTCTAAATTATCTGTATCTTTTAAACCGTAACTTTGATTTTAACATATTATCTATGAAATTTCATTTGAAAAATATGTGGAATCTAAATATGATGTTAATTTTACCTGTTAAATATTATTAAAATATTGTTATGGAAGCAAACTTATAATTTATAGCGCAAGATCCTTTTTTCATACCGGCGGCGATCCGGATTGCAAATAAACACTCCACTATAACCATATACGGAAAAGAAAACATCGATAACTACACGTGCATACCTCTGAAAAATATCGCAAGGGAAAACAACAGATTTCTCGTCGCAAGAGTGAGAGAAAGCGAGCAAGCGAGAGAGAGAGAGCGAGAGAGAGAGAGAGAGAGAGAGAGAGAGAGAGAGAGAGGGAGAGAGAGAGGGACGCCTTAGGATTAACCATATTCAACACACATTTTTTGTTGTTTTTGTGTGAACACCGAGGCCATCGCCGGCGGGGGTGAGAAGGAGGATAAGCGGCAACACAAATATGATGCCTCGCAAAAATAAAGAAGATGGACCTATTGTGGTCTTGAGTGATGATTGTTGAGTTAAGAGTGTGTGTTATGTTTTCTCTCCCGTTGCAACGCACGGGCTCTTTTGCTAGTTCCTAATAATGGAGCAATTCGTACGTCGTTTCCTTCGTCCGTAGCCCCTACCATCGATCAAACAAATCGCCCGGCCGCCCTGGCCGTTTTTTCTTCCCCCTGTCGTCGTTTTTTGTTCTTCAAAAATAAAGGAGATGGACCCGTCGTGGTCTTGAGTGATGGTTGTTGAGTTTAGAGTGTGTTTATGTTTTCTCTCCCGTTGCAACGCACGGGCTCTTTTGCTAGTTCCTAATAATGGAGCAATTCGTACGTCGTTTCCTTCGTCCGTAGCCCCCACCATCGATCAAAAAAGTCGCCCGGCCGCCCTGGCCGTTTTTTCTTCCCCCTGTCGTCGTTTTTTCTTCTATACTTCTATACTATTAAACAAGCGAATATATTCTTTCTTACTGACACCACGCTTAGTGTACACAGGTTAATTATGGCTGTCTGATTATCTAAGTCAGTAAAATCTAACGGATCTGACAAATCTGATGACGTACCATTGGGTGCAAATAGCAATTAAATAGGCGGACGAATCTTCTGGCAGACAAAAATTTCCACGGCAGCTTCCCCGTACGTAAATCCCGTGTCACTAAAATCATGGTAACATCCCGTCCCGTACTTTCTGCGCCCCTCATCACCTGACCTCCGGCAGCGCTCCTCCCGCCTCCACCTCCCTAGCGCACCACCCACTTCTTCGTCCCCACTCCCCGATCCCCTTCGGCCTCCTCTTCCCAAGCCGCCGGAGTCGACCAAGCGTCCTCTCCTCTTCTCCACCAACCCAGCCCATCCCCACACGGCGAGCCCGTGCAGATCGAGACGTTTACCACACACGCAGAGGACGCCGGGGCGCACTGGGAGCTTCCATTGCGCTCCCTTCCGACGGACGCCATGCGGGAACCCAGCTCCCCCCTCTTCTTATCCATCACAGGAAGAAGCCGCCGCCTTCCACCGCAAGGAGTCGCCGTGGACGGAACGACCTGGATGCTGATTTTATTGCAGTCGCGGTCGCCACCTCAAACCTCACGAACACCACTTCCTCAATGACACCGACAACACACTCCACCCGAACACCATATCTGGCAATCTTTTTATGCGTGTAGGTCTAACTTAATTTCAGATGTCATTTTAACACTAAGGAGTAAGGAGTCAGAAGGTTGTGTAGATGTTTATTGCAAACAGGAGCTGGGAAATGGGTGTATCATGGTGGCGGCAGTTGCAGCTCTCGCAGTTTGACTCGGAGTTCAAGCGGACTAATTTTTCAGGGAAGCTCAGGATGGTTGCTTGGGGTCCAGAAAGAACTTGTGTATTAACATGGGTGAGTGGATTATGAGGTTAACTTTGTTCTTCTGTTTTTGGGGCTGGAATTGGATTGAGTTGATTTCTGGTGTTCTTGCTTGCAGATGTCCAGAAGCTTGGGAGTTCAAACCAGATCAACACTGGAGGTTCTTGGAACTGCAAAAGAACAAGTCGAACACAAACTTAAGGCTTGTGCCATATTACGTGCACTTTGATATGCAATGCTCCTTCTTGTACATTTAGCATGCTTATGTGACTGATTGGTATGATAAGTACTGTCTCAGGACCATAATTATTATCTTTAGATCCTACAAAAGATATATCTTCAGAAGATTTTGAACTGAACTTTGGTTTTGTCAGTTCTCGGTGTTATATATAGTGCCATGCTTTGTCCTTTATTTCCTCACAAATGCTGATTGCATGCCAATCGTTTATTTGCATATGCTGGCTGGTTTAATACCATTAATCTGCTGCCAGTTTACGACTTTGGAATTAGAAATGTGCACAAGTATAAATACTTCACTTTACCAAAGACAAATGTGCAGAATTAATTAGCACGTGTAATTATTATTTTTATCTTTGTTGAGTATCTTTTTCATGACGTTTATCTATAACCATTCAGGCCAGGAGCTTGTGGAACGCTTTAGTCGATGATTAATCGGTTTGAAGTACCATGTTCTCGATCAAGCAAGGTTGTCTGCATTTTTACCGTCGTCTTCAATGGTCTCCCGTGCCGGACACGAGGTGGTATGCACCACCACTGCCATTCCGTAGGTATCGTTATCCCTCCCCGGGATTGGGTTCTGATAATTTGTTTTGTGTGTTGTTCACTGCAGTACATCGTGAGGGGTGGGCGGAACCTCTTCCCGCTGCTCCCCGAAGCGTTAAGGGCGTCAAGCAGATCGGACTCATCGGTGAGGCTCCCAGGTTCAGTCCCAGCTTCACTTTACTCCCCTCGCTGCACAGTTTCCTTCCTAACTCTCGAGATTTACATGTCTATCTACTCGAGACACTACTTGAATATACACATCAGTCAGTGTGTTCAAATTGAGTGATGGATTAAACACATATTTGTTCTGTTCTGCTACTTGGGTTCAAGTTGTAAGTCTCTGCACTGGCTCACAAAATATTTTCGGGGTGCTTTTTCAAGGTCTGGGCAGGCCCAGAAACTGAGAGATTATTTGGTTGAAGCCAAGTCTAACATTCTCGTTAAGGTTTGTTATTCTCATGTATCTCCAGCTTTAGACGTGGAATTGAGTTTTCACCGTGTGTTGAGTAAAAATCTCTGAAGCTTGGCTTGGAACCCTGAGTGAACACCCACAACTATTGCTTATTATTATTTTTAGCTTTATAACTTGCACTGGCACTGTTCATTACTTGTTCTTGCTTAAATTGAGCATTTGATATTGTACAACTTGGAATATGGAAATTATGTGACAGTTGATATTTCCCCCCATTTGGTATGTACTTTGGACTATCATCTCGGTTGTTCAATAAGCTGTCTTTTGGTATCAGGAAGGTTCAACATCTTTTGAGGAAGCACGTGAAGCTGGGTTCATTAAGGAGAACGGGACATTGTGAGACATATGGGAGACGGTTTCAGGCCTCTCTATGTACTTTATGTGAAACCGTCTTCCATGTAACGGAACTTTTGAGGCCAATGCTGTGAGCGCATCTTTCGTAGATGTTGTTCTGCTGATATGTATCTAGGTGTGGCCTGTTCTTGGTTGACTGGACCAGTTGAGAGTTTGGTTAGCAAGTTAAACTAGCAGTGGATAAATAAAGTACATATAGAGCTCCCGTTACATGGAAGTTAATTACTATCAATTTGAATTCAGAATTCAATACTCACAATAATTTTATAGGCTGCTTTGGTCGAGACGTGCGTTGCACGTGCATACTTACTAGTCTAATAATCAATCTACCCAATCCCCCGAGCATACAGAAAACGGCTGATGGCATCTCTCTTTTTTTTGACCATGGATGACATCTCTCTTCGCTAGAGTACGAGCAACCCTCTCTCGATCCAACTCCTCCCTCGATTTTTTTTCTAGGGCGTGGTTGTGGGACGCCGCCACCGCCGCCCCCATCGCGGAACCAGGGTTCCCAGCCTCCGTTGCACAATGTCTTAGCTTCTCCGTCGACCTCCGAGATTGCCGCCACTGTCGCCCCTCCACCTCACCTGCCCCCTCCGCCGGCTGGTGGCTGACATCGAGAGAGTCGAGTGTGGCCTGGTCGAGGCCCCCGACTCATGGGCCGCCGCCGCCATCGTGTAACCCCGGGGCAACGCGTGGCCATGGCCGTGGCGTGGGCATCATGGATCGCCGCAAGTGCGTGTAATGGAGCGAGAGGAGGAGCGACAGGTATACCCCACCATCGTTATCTGTTTGTTTTCTCTTTTCTATATCTGGTTATTGGAGACGGGCTGCCGTGGAGATCTTTTGTAGTTGCTGGCTAATGTGCGTGTGTGGATGTTGCCGGTGTGCCCATGGTGTTGTGTGTTCTCACCACCATCCACTGCAAATAATATTCCTTAGTTTTCTTGGTATCGTGTGAGCCATGATCTTCATGCCTGGTAGGGTTCACATGACACGTGTGGACAATGGTATTTTGTTGTTCAGCCAAGTTATCACATGTTTGTGCATATGCATTATCTATAAAACTGAGGATTGTTGGTTTTGAGGTTCAGGTTTGATATGTCAGTGCAGAAGTGTAGGCTCCTGAGTCAAAGAAAGATCTTGAAATTCTATAGGTACGGTGTTACACTTAGTGTGTTGTTGTCAGTATACTCCAATACTTTAGTCTGGGGTTGCATTATTTAACTAGAAAAAAAAACTGTTTAGTTTAACATTCAGGAATGTATACTGCAGATGGGAAAGCATCAGTCTTCCGTATTTGCTGCACAATAGGGAAATCAATAACGATTACCATTAAGAAAGCATGCATGCTATAGTGAACAATTAGTATACCACTCGTATTTTCTTGTCAATATGCACCTATTTGGAGGATTAGCCGATATTATTGCAATCCGGTAGATCTGTGTTACTTCAAATAATTGAATATTTTAGTTGGGACCCGCAAAAAAAGAATATTTTAGTTGGAACACTATGTTAATGTTCAATCACAATGTTGGACGAGACCACCTACTTATTCCTGAGACTTTATGTCCTTGGTGGCTTAAGCACAATATGCTCGGCATATGTTCTGGTTCTGACGCATGTAATGACCCTACTGGCATTCGAAGAGGTCTTGTAAATACAATGCTATTCCAAAGTATTTCCAAGAGTAAGTGATCAACTTGTGAGCTTTATTAAATATTTTAGATATCTCGCTTGTGAAAACTTGTGAATGCTCATCAGTAGCTAATTTCCTTAGTATTTTTTATAATGGGTTTAGGTTGGGACGGGTTATTGAGCCTGTATTGATGAAATAGGTTGACAATGAAGGAACTGAAGAAAATGCTGACAACGCGTTCCATGCTCCTTCAGAGATGGAGTCCAGGCGTGCGAGGCTCTGTTGCCCCGCGCACTCCATTGGAGGAGCCCCCACCCCGCGCGTGGCCGCCTTGGAGTTGGAGGGCTTCCTGCCCCACGCCCCTTGTCTGCTTTGGCGGCGGGTTCCTCCTGGCCGCGATGATGCCCGAGGCCGGCCGCTACACCCACAAGAAGGACGACGGCATCTGCAACAGTGTCTACAACGAGGTGAGCCATTCCCCTCCCCCTCCTCTCTCCAGATCTGCTTTGTTCGCTGCGGGAGTTTGATTCCCCGGTCCCTGAGATGCATGCTTCCCTTGTCGGGATGCAGAGAGCATTAGGTCCGGGCCGCATGCTTGCCGTCTTGTACCTCGATTTGGTCCTCGTGACGTTGTCGATGCGTGCTGCTGCTTTATACATGTTTAATCAAATCTATCAAGCAGTTGTTGTCTTGTCATGCTTTCTGTATTAATAACTAATTTAGTTGTGTATTACCAGTTCAAGTTGTTTAGTATATATCATGTTCTGTTTTGCTACTGAACGCCTTCAACTTAAATGTTGAATTGCCTTGTACACATAATTGTTTGTAATATAAGGGAAAACCCTTAATAGTCAGCTGACCTTATGAACTGTATAAATATATCAAAATATTGTTGTTTAATCGAGCTTATTTTCAATTGGCAACCTCATATTGTAGTAGTTGGACCTTCTTCCACCATCCCTCTAATAAAGAGTAAATCATGATGCTTCTGCCGCCATGCTTGTTTCCTTGTTTACCATCCAGGTACAATGGGACCAAGCTTATCCTCGTCCCTAGCTACTACATGACTGCCATCTTGCATATTGCCTCCAGTTCATGGAGCATATGGACCTCTTACTGTAGTAGCTGGTATGCCTGATGCTTGATGATCTTGCTCTGGTTTGGTATATTTGTTCTACTGGTGCTTAAAATTTCACATGCCTGGATTTTGATTGAACTCGTTCTTACAGGTCAATTTAGTTTCTCATGTGTACTGTAAATATTTTGAATGAATTTTCACGTCTTCTAATAGTATAGCAAGTTAAGAGTTGCACAGGTCAGTATACTATTCACCATCAATCAGGTGATTTGGTGTTGGATCAGGAAAACAATGAAAATGTAGGTGCACATCAGTGTTAGTATATCTGCAATTCATTGAACACTCTGCTTGCATGATACTCATATATGCTACTGTGGTGGCCACTTTGTAATTACTAGTGGGGTGCTTGGTTGTCCACCTATTTATGTGCTGCTGTTTAACCAACCTATACTGCTAAAACATTGTTGCCAGTGATGTTATTATCTACTCTAATGGCTAATGAATCTGTACCTGCCATACCATGTGGAATGACTAATGAATCTGTGCACGAATACAATGTGTAATTACTATTATTTTTGCATCGTCTGAACATTTTTTTGCTGTTATATGGTTTCTCACTCATGATTGATCTACTGCAGGTGAATGAAGTTTTCAAATGTTGAAGGAGGAGGACAATAGGAACTTCTGTTACGTCTTATCGTCTAAATTCCTGTTCTAATTTACTTTGTCATAGAATAGTTTTGTTTGGCACTTACTGTTCCTGGGATGTAAAGATATGTATTAGCAATATTATATTTTGGGCTCCTATAACATTGCACGTTGCTTTGAAAACGTATCAGAACTGGGCTAGGCCCAAGATAGCTTGTGGTGTGATGTGTTGTAATGTTAATGGCACAATAATATTTTTTTTGGACTGGATCATTTTTTTCGGAACTGGGCTAGGCCCAAGATATATTGGACAATTATTTTCGAGGGAAAAACATGAGAGGCCCAGCAAAGAAACGACCTAGAAAAATACATGACAAAAAGAAAATATGCCATTAAAAGGGCCAGGCAAAGAAATTAAAAAGGCTGAATTGTTGGGCCAGACCCATGTAGCTAATCAAAGCACAGGAAAAAATACATATAGATAGCCAATTGAAACTGGGCTGATTCTATGGAATGGCCTTTTTGGTCGCAAATTTGCATCGTCAGCTTGCCATGTCAGATCCAACATGGCCTAGGCAGACAACCAGCGACCAAAACAAAAGTTCGTAGGACCAACGGCCTTTTGTTTTGGTCATTGCCTTCTACGACGATGTCATAGAGAAGGTCGTTAATTTCCATTAAAGACAGTCAACTTTTGACCATCTGTTTTTGGTCACAAAAATGTCGCAAATAAAAAACAACGACCATTCAGCGACCAATAGTGATGGTCGCAAGTTGACATATTTCTTGTAGTGGGTCATATTCTCGCGGTGCTTAGGCAAGCCCTGCGCGGATCACTTCACCATCACCATCACCACGCCGTCGTGCTGACGGACCTCATCTACTACCTCGACACCTTGCTGGATCAAGAAGGCGAGGGACGTCACTGAGCTGAACGTGTGCAGAATTCGGAGGTGCCGTACATTTGGTACTTGATCGTCGGAGCTAGAAGAAGTTCGACTACATCAACCGCGTTGTCGAACGCTTCCGCTTACGGTCTATGAGGGTACGTAGACACACTCACCCCCTCTCGTTGCTATACATCTCCTAGATAGATCTTGCGTGAGCGTAGGAATTTTTTTTGAAATTGCATGCTACGTTCCCCAACAAGTAACACCTCTAGGCAGAATAATAATGCTTCATATTTGGCTTGATTGTTTGTGCAAAAATATTCTAAGAGGCACGAAGCTTCAAAAACAGCACCATGAGGAGATATATAAACAATACCAACACATTGCCCATTGCTACAAACTGAATCATCAAAATATAATCGCCACGATACTAATGAGACAATGTTTATATCAATACCATGCTTGTCATCAATCTGATGTTCAACAATAAAATTAGCAACGATTTGGCCTTTCATGGATTTTAGAGATTCATAAGCCAAATCATATTCAATCAAAGCATAAGCCCACTTGCCAATTCTACCACTGAGAATTGGTCTATGCAACATGTACTTGATGACATCAGTTTGACAATCCACTACGCAAGCACTCGGCACTAGGTAATGTTTCAATTTTGTGCAAGCATAATATAAGCATAGACATAACTTTTCAATAAATGTATACCTTGTATCAACGTCCAATAAACGGTGGCTCAAATAAGTGATGGCATGCTCTTTTCCTTCGGTTTCTTGAGTTAGAACAACACCAATAACTCCTTCCTCTACTGCAATGTAAAGCCCGAAGGGTTCCTTATGCTTGGGCACTTTCATTACCGGAGGAGTGCAGAAATTATTCTTGATCATATCGAATGCTTCTTGCTATTTTGTCCCCCAAGGGAAATCAACATCATTCTTTAACCAAAGGATAAGAGTAAATGCATCAACTTTCCTTGACAGATTAGCTATGAATCTCCTCAAATAATTGACCTCGCCAAGGAACTTTTGCATATCTCTATTGCATGTTGGAGCCTCCACTTTCTGTATGGCTTCTATCATTTTGGGATCAATCTCTACGCCATATTCATGAATAATGAAACCCAAAAATTTGCCAGCCGACACGCCGAATGCACACTTCAAAGGATTCATCTCCAGTCCATACTTTTTCATTCTTTCAAAAGCTAAACGCAAATTGGCCAAGTGAGATTCAAAAGCATCAGATTTTACAACAATATCACCAATATAAACGTCAAGTATGACACCGAGTAAATCATGAAAAATCAAATTCACAGACCTTTGATATGTGGCTCCAGCATTTTTTAATCCGAATGTCATTACTGTCCACTCGAATAAACCAAGGAAACCAGGGCATCGAAAAGCTGTCTTGGACATGTCCTCTTCGGCCATAAATATTTGATTATATCCGGCATTACCATCTAGAAAGCTAATAACCTTATGTGCAGAAGCATCATTAATAAGCATATCGGCTATTGTCACATGATACTCATCTTTGGGTGTAGCCCTATTCAAATCTCTAAAGTCAATGCACACCCTCAACTTGTCGGATAATTTCTTTTAAACTGGAACAATGTTAGAAATTCACTCGGCATACCTGCAAGGTCTAATAAAATTAGATTTAAGCAAACAACCGATCTCTTTCTTGATCTAGTCATATGTTTTTGGGTTAAATGTTCTGGCCGATTGTTTATACGATCTAACCCAACTTTTATAGATAAACGATTCTCCACCAGCTCTCATCTTAAACCTGCCATCTCATGATATTCCCATACAAATCAACAAACATATTCTTTGAACAACTCGATTAACTTAGCTTTACAATCGGCTCTCAAATTTTTGTTTACAAATGTCGGCTGAGTGACTGAACCATCTCCAATATCTATCTCTTCTAATGGATCGGCTGATGTAAAACCTTGTCCAAATTTATCCATGTCATCCAACTCTTCTATAGACTCATATATCGTTCTCGCTGGACCGATATTTCACAAGACATTTTTGTAACCACTCAAAACTAGAATCCATTCAAATACATCATACCTTGGAGCTGATTGCCCTCAGTCGGCACTAAAGAGACTAGTACAAAACCATTCTTGGTCGCGCTGAGAAAATCGAACTCCGACAAGTCGCATCCCGTCAAGCAAGTAGCATTGGGATGTTGCCCATCCACCGATGCATCGGACAAAGCATGAATGACTTCCACCTCATCATCAGCCCACTAGATCAAAAAATGGTGCATAGTGGATGGCACACACTGGTTTGCATGAACCCAATCACGGCCTAGTATGACGTTGTAGTTACCTTGCACCTCGGCGACAAAGAACGTAGTAGCCAAAGTTTTGCTTTCGACTATAAGCTCCACATAGATCACACCTTTCGCTTTGGTTTTCTCTTTTCCTTCAAGTCCATTGAGCACCATATTATATTTATCAACTCTTCATCGGGCAAACCCAATTTCTTGAAGACCGAATAAGGCACAAGATTGGCCATAGCACCACCATCAACAAGCATCCGAGTGAGCGGCGACCCATTAATATGTCCTCTGAGATACATGTTGGGGAACATAGTAATTTCAAAAAATTTCCTACGCACACGCAAGATCATGGTGATGGCATAGCAACGAGAGGGGAGAGTGTTCGTCCACGTACCCTCGTAGACCGTAAGCGGAAGCATTAGCACAACGCGGTTGATGTAGTCGTACGTCTTCACGATCCGACCGATCCAAGCACCAAACGTACGGAGCCTTCGAGTTCAGCACACGTTCAGCTCGATGACGATCTCCGGCCTCCGAGCCAGCCGAGCTCCGGAGATGAGTTCCGTCAGCACGACGGCGTGGTGACGATGATGATGTTCTACCGGCGCAGGGCTTCGCCAAACTCCGCGACGATATGACCGAGGTGGAATATGGTGGAAGGGGGCACCGCACACGGCTAAGGAATGATCCGTAGATAAACTTGTGTGTCTATTGGGTGCCCCCCGCCCCCGTATATAAAGGAGGGAGGGAGGAGGGGGCCGGCCTAAGGGGAGGTGCGCCCTAGGAGGGGGAAACCTACTCCAAGTAGGTTTCCCCCCTCCTTTTCCTAATCCAAGAAGGAGGGGGAAGGAAGGAGTAGGAGAGGGGGAAGGCAAGGGGGGCGCCGCCCCCCCCCCCTTCCTTGTCCTATTCGGACTCAAGGGGAGGGGGCGCGCCACTTGCCCTGGCCGGCCCCTCTCTTTCTCCAATAGGGCCCATCAAGGCCCATTACTTCCTGGGGGGGTTCCGGTAACCCTCCGGTACTCCGGTTTTCTCCGAAAACTCCCGGAACACTTCCGGTGTCCGAATATAGTAATCCAATATATCAATCTTTATGTCTCGACCATTTTGAGACTCCTCTTCATGTACGTGATCACATCCGGGACTCCGAACAAACTTCGGTACATCAAAACTCATAAACTCATAATAAAACTGTCATCGAAACCTTAAGCGTGCGGACCCTACGGGTTCGAGAACTATGTAGACATGACCTAGAACCATTCTCGGTCAATAACCAATAGCGGGACCTGGATGCCCATATTGGTTCCTACATCTACAACGATCTTTATCGGTCAAACCGCATAACAACATATGTTGTTCCCTTTGTCATCGGTATGTTACTTGCCCGAGATTTGATCGTCAGTATCCAATACCTAGTTCAATCTCGTTACCGGCAAGTCTCTTTACTCGTTACGTAATGCATCATCCCGTAACCAACTCATTGGTCACATTGCTTGCAAGGCTTATAGTGATGTGCATTACCGAGAGGGCCCAGAGATACCTCTCCGACAATCGGAGTGACAAAACCTAATCTCGAAATACGCCAACCCAACATGTACCTTAGGAGACACCTGTAGAGCACCTTTATAATCACCCAGTTACGTTGTGACGTTTGGTAGCACACAAAGTGTTCCTCCGGTAAACGGGAGTTGCATAATCTCATAGTTGTAGGAACATTGTATAAGTCATGAAGAAAGCAATAGCAACATACTAAACAATCAAGTGCTAGGCTAACGGAATGGGTCAAGTCAATCACATCATTCTTCTAATGATGTGATCCCGTTAATCAAATGACAACTCATGTCTATGGTCAGGAAACTTAACCATCTTTGATTAACGAGCTAGTCAAGTAGAGGCATACTAGTGACACTATGTTTTGTCTATGTATTCACACATGTATTATGTTTCCGGTTAATACAATTCTAGCATGAATAATAAACATTTATCATGATATAAGGAAATAAATAATAACTTTATTATTGCCTCTAGGGCATATTTCCTTCAGTCTCCCACTTTCCCTAGAGTCAATAATCTAGTTCACATCACCATGTGATTTAACATCAATATCATATCTGTATATGATTAACACCCATAGTTCACATTTTCATGTGACCAACACTCAAAGGGTTTACTAGAGTCAATAATCTAGTTCACATGGCTATGTGATTAATACCCAAAGAGTACTAAGGCGTGATCATGTTTTGCTCGTGAGAGAATCTTAGTCAACGGGTCTGTCATATTCAGAGCCGTATGTATTTTGCAAATATTCTATGTCTACAATGCTCTGCACGGAGCTACTCTAGCTAATTGCTCCCACTTTCAATATGTATCCAGATTGAGACTTAGAGTCATCTGGATCAGTGTAAAAGCTTGTACCGATGTAACTCTTTACGATGGGCACTTTTATCACCTCCATAATCGAGAAATATTTCCTTAGTCCTCACTAAGCATATTCTTGACCAATGTCCAGTGATCTACTGCTAGATCACTATTGTACTCCCTTGCAAAATTCAGAGCAAGGTATACAATAGGTCTGGTACATAGCATAGCATACTTTATAGAACCTATGACTGAGGCATAGGGAATGACTTTTCATTCTCTTTCTATTTTCTGCCATGGTCGGGTCTTGAGTATTACTCAACTTCATACCTTTGCATCACAGGCAAGATCTCCTTCTTTGACTGTTCCATTTTGAACTATTTCAAAAATTTATCAAGGTATGTATACATTGAAAAATCTTATCAAGTGTCTTGATCTATCTATATAGATCTTGATGCTCAATGTGTAAGTAGCTTCACCGAGGTCTTGCTTTGAAAAACTCTTTTTCAAGTATCCTTTATGCTTTGCAGAATAATTCTACATTATTTCCAATCAACAATATGTCATTCAATGTTGTAGTGCTCCCACTCACTTTCTTGTAAATACAGGTCTTTCCAAATGTCTGTATAAAACCATATGCTTTGATCAACTCATCAAAGCGTATATTCCAACTCGATGCTTGCACCAGTCCATTGATGGATTGCTGGAGCTTGCACACTTTGTTAGCATCTTTAGGATTGACAAAACTTTCTGGTTGCATCATATACAACTCTTCTTTAATAAATCCATTAAGGAATGCAGTTTTGACATCCATTTGCCAGATTTCATAAAATGTGGCAATTGCTAACATGATTCGGACAGACATAAGCATCGATATGAGTGAGAAAATATCATTGTATTCAACACCTTGAACTTGTCGAAAAAAACCTTTTGGTGACAAGTCGAGCTTTGTGGATAGTAACACTGCTATCAGCATCTGTCTTCCTCTTGAAGATCCATTTATACAATATGGCTTGCCGATAATCGGGCAACTCCACCAAAGTCCACACTTTGTTCTCATACATGGATCCCATCTCAGATTTCATGGCCTCCAGCCATTTCGCGGAATCTGGGCTCATCATCGCTTCCTCATAGTTCGTAGGTTTATCATGGTCTAGTAACATGATTTTCAGAATAGGATTACCGTACCACTTTGGTGCGGACCGTACTCTGGAAGACCTACGAGGTTCTGTGGTAACTTGATCTGAAGTTTCATGATCATCATCATTAGCTTCCTCACTAATTGGTGTAGTAATCACTGGAACTGATTTTAGTGATGAACTATTTTCCAATTCGGGAGAAGGTACAATTACCTTATCAAGTTCTACATTCCCCCCACTCACTTCTTTCGAGAAAAACTTTTTCTCTAGAAAGGATCCATCTTAGCAACTAATATCTTGCCTTCAGATCTGTGATAGAAGGTGTACCCAACAGTTTCCTTTGGGTATTCTATGAAGACGCACTTCTCCGATTTGGGTTCGAGCTTATTAGGTTGAAAAACCTTTTTCATAAGTATCGCAACTCCAAACTTTAAGAAATGACAGCTTAGGTTTACTGCTAAACCATAGTTCATACGGTGTCATCTCAACGGATTTAGATGGTGCCATATTAAACGTGAATGCAGTTGTCTCTAATGCATAACCCCAAAACGATAGTGGTAAACCAATAAGAGATATCATAGATCGCACCATATCTAGTAAAGTACGATTACGACGTTCGGACACACCATTACATTGTGGTGTTCCAGGTGGTGTGAGTTTGTGAAACTATTCCACATTGTTTTAAATGAAGACCAAACTCGTAACTCAAATATTTGTCTCCGCGATCAAATCACAGAAACTTTTATTTTCTTGCTACGATGATTCTCCACTTCACTCTGAAATTCTTTGAACCTTTCAACTATTTCAGACTTATGTTTCATCAAGTAGATATACCCATATCTGCTCAAATCATCTTGTGAAGGTCAGAAAATAACAATACTTGCCACGAGCATCAACACTCATTGGATCGCATACATTGGTATGTATTATTTCCAATAAGTCAGTAGCTTGTTCCATTGTTCCGGAGAACGGAGTTTTAGTCATCTTACCCAAAAGGCACGGTTTGCAAACATCAAATGATTCATAACCAAGTGATTCCGAAAATCCATCTTTATGGAGTTTCTTCATGCGCTTTACACCGATATGACCCAAACGGCAGTGCCACAAATAAGTTGCACTATCATTATTAACTTTGCATCTTTTGGCATCAATATTATGAATATGTGTATCACTACGATCGAGATCCAACAAACTATTTTCATTGGGTGTATGACCATTGAAGGTTTTATTCATCTAAACAGAACAACAATAATTCTCTGCCTTTAAATGAATAACCGTTTTGCAATAAACATGATCAAATCATATTTATGCTCAACGCAAACGCCAAATAATATTTATTTAGGTTCAACACTTATCTCGAAAGTATAGGGAGTGTGCGATGATGATCATATCAATCTTGGAACCACTTCCAACGCACATCGTCACTTCACCCTCAACTAGTTTCTGTTTATTCTGTAACTCCTGTTTCGAGTTACTAATCTTAGCAACCGAACAAATATCAAATACTCAGGGGCTACTATAAACACTAGTAAGGCACACATCAATAATCTGTATATCAAATATACCCTTGTTCACTTTGCCATCCTTCTTATCCACCAAATATTCAGGGTATTTCCGCTTCCAGTGACCATTTCCTTTGCAGTGTAAACACTCAGTTTCAGGCTATGGTCCAGCTTTGGGCTTCTTCGCAGGAGTGACAACTTGCTTGTCTTTCCACTTGAAGTTCCCTTTCTTTCCCTTTGCCCTTCTCTAGAAACTAGTGGTCTTGTCAATCATCAACACTTGATGCTCTTTCTTGACTTCTACCTTCGTCAATTTCAACATCACGAAGAGCTCGGGAATCGTTTTCGTCATCCCTTGCATACTATAGTTCATCACAAAGTTCTAGTAACTTAGTGATGGTGACTAGAGAATTCTGTCAATCACTATCTTATCTGGAAGATTAACTCCCACTTGATTCAAGTGATTGAAGTACCCAGACAGTCTGAGCACTTGCTCACTAGTTGAGCGATTCTCCTCCACCTTTTAGCTATAGAACTTGTTGGAGACTTCATATCTCTCAACTCGGGTATTTGCTGGAAATATTAACTTCAACTCCTGGAACATCTCATATGGTCCATGACGTTCAAAACGTCTTTGAAGTCCCGATTCTAAGCCGTTAAGCATGGTACACTAAACTATCAAGTAGTCATCATTTTTGAGCTAGCCAGACATTCATAACTTCTGCATCTGCTCCTGCAATAGGTCTGTCACCTAGCCATGCATTAAGGACATAATATGTGCAGCAATGAGGATAAACCTCAGATCACGGATCGAATCCGCATCATTGCTACTAACATTTTTCAACACAATTTTTCTCTAGGAACATATAAACATATGAAAGCAACAACGCAAGCTATTGATCTACAACATAATTTGCAAAATGCTACCAGGACTAAGTTCATGATAAATTTAAGTTCAATTAATCATATTACTTAAGAACTCCTACTTAGACAGACATCTCTCTAGTCATCTAAGTGATCACGTGATCCAAATCAACTAAACCATAACTGATCATCACGTGAGATGGAGTAGTTTTCAATGGTGAACATCACTATGTTGATCATATCTACTATATGATTCACGCTCGACCTTTCGGTCTCCGTGTTCCGAGGCCATATCTGCATATGCTAGGCTCGTCAAGTTTAAGCTGAGTATTCTGCGTGTGCAAAACTGGCTTGCACCCGTTGTAGATGGACGTAGAGCTTATCACACCCGATCATCACGTGGTGTCTGGGCACGACGAACTTTGGCAACGGTGCATACTCAGGGAGAACACTTCTTGATAATTTTTAGTGAGAGATCATCTTAAAATGCTACCGTCAATCAAAGCAAGATAAGATGCATAAAAGATAAACATCACATGCAATCAATATAAGTGATTTGATATGGCCATCATCATCTTGTGCTTGTGATCTCCATCTCCGAAGCACCGTCATGATCACCATCGTCACCGGCGCGACACCTTGATCTCCATCGTAGCATCGTTGTCGTTTACACCGTCTATTGCTTCTACGACTATTGCTACCGCTTAGTGATAAAGTAAAGCAATTACAGGGCGTTTGCATTTCATACAATAAAGCGACAACCATATGGCTCCTTCCAGTTGCCGATAACTTCGGTTACAAAACATGATCATCTCATACAATAAAAATATAGCATCACGTCTTGACCATATCACATCACAACATGCCCTGCAAAAATAAGTTAGACGTCCTCTACTTTGTTGTTGCAAATTTTACGTGGCTGCTACGGGCTTAGCAAGAACCGTTCTCACCTACGCATCAAAACCACAACGATAGTTTGTAAAATAGACTCCGTTTTAACCTTCGCAAGGACCGGGCGTAGTCACACTCGGTTCAACTAAAGTTGGAGAAACTGACACCCGCCAGCCACCTGTGTGCAAAGCACGTCGGTAGAACCAGTCTCGCGTAAGCGTACGCGTAATGTCGGTCCGGGCCGCTTCATCCAACAATACCGCGAACCAAAGTATGACATGCTGGTAGGCAGTATGACTTATATCGTCCACAGCTCACTTGTGTTCTACTCGTGCATATAACATCAACGCATAAAACCTAGGCTCGGATGCCACTGTTGGGGAACGTAGTAATTTCAAAAAAAATCCTACGCACACGCAAGATCATGGTGATGGCATAGCAACGAGAGGGGAGAGTGTTCGTCAACGTACCCTCATAGACCGTAAGCGGAAGCGTTAGCACAACGCGGTTGATGTATTCGTACGTCTTCACGATCCGACCGATCCAAGCACCGAACGTACGGAGCCTCCGAGTTCAGCACACGTTCAGCTCGATGACGATCTCCGGCCTCCAATCCAGCCGAGCTCCGGAGATGAGTTCCGTCAGCACGACGGCATGGTGACGATGATGATGTTCTACCGGCGCAGGGCTTCGCCTAAACTCCGCGACGATATGACCGAGGTGGAATATGGTGGAAGGGGGCACCGCACACGGCTAAGGAACGATCCGTAGATCAACTTGTGTGTCTATGGGGTGCCCCCGCCCCCGTATATAAAGGAAGGAGGGAGGAGGGGGCGGCCTAAGGGGAGGCGCGCCCTAGGAGGGGGAAACCTACTCCAAGTAGGTTTCCCCCCTCCTTTTCCTAATCCAAGAAGGAGGGGGAAGGAAGGAGTAGGAGAGGGGGAAGGCAAGGGGGGCGCCCCCCCCCCCCCTTTCTTGTCCTATTCGGACTCAAGGGGAGGGGGCGCGCCACTTGCCCTGGCCGGCCCCTCTCTTTCTCCAATAGAGCCCATCAAGGCCCATTACTTCCCGGGGGGTTCCGGCAAACCCTCCGGTACTCCGGTTTTCTCCGAAAACTCCCGGAACACTTCCGGTGTCCGAATATAGTCATCCAATATATCAATCTTTATGTCTCGACCATTTCGAGACTCCTCGTCATGTCCGTGATCACATGCGGGACTCCAAACAAACTTCGGTACATCAAAACTCATAAACTCATAATAAAACTGTCATCGAAACCTTAAGCGTGCGGACCCTACGGGTTCGATAACTATGTAGACATGACCTAGAACCATTCTCGGTCAATAACCAATAGCGGGACCTAGATGCCCATATTGGTTCCTACATATTCTATGAAGATCTTTATCAGTCAAACCGCATAACAACATAAGTTGTTCCCTTTGTCATCGGTATGTTACTTGCCCGAGATTTGATCGTCGGTATCCAATACCTGGTTCAATCTCATTACCGGCAAGTCTATTTACTCGTTACGTAATGCATCATCCCGTGACCAACTCATTGGTCACATTGCTTGCAAGGCTTATAGTGATGTGCATTACCGAGAGGGCCCAGAGATACCTATCCGACAATCGGAGTGACAAAACCTAATCTCGAAATACGCCAACCCAACATGTACCTTCGGAGACACCTGTAGAGCACCTTTATAAACACCCAGTTACGTTGTGACGTTTGGTAGCGCACAAAGTGTTCCTCCAGTAAACGGGAGTTGCATAATCTCATAGTTGTAGGAACATTGTATAAGTCATGAAGAAAGCAATAGCAACATACTAAATGATCAAGTGATAGGCTAACGGAATGGGTCAAGTCAATCACATCATTCTTCTAATGATGTGATCCCGTTAATCAAATGACAACTCATGTCTATGGTCAGGAAACTTAACCATCTTTGATTAACGAGCTAGTCAAGTAGAGGCATACTAGTGACACTATGTTTTGTCTATGTATTCACACATGTATTATGTTTCCGGTTAATACAATTCTAGCATGAATAATAGACAGTTATCATGGTATAAGGAAATAAATAAGAACTTTATTATTGCCTCTAGGGCATATTTCCTTCAATACAATGGTTTCAGATGCATTACTGGTTCTTTTGGCTTCTCGAATATTGCATTTTTAGGGCCAAAATCCAGTTGAGCCACCTCCCTTCTTCATCTACAGCATGAAACTCATAAGCAAAGTAATACACCATATTGATATCTATACCTTCATGAACCGGCATATACTCATAGTCCAACATATCATCCTCTTCCCTAAGTGCATCCACTAATTCTGAAATCTGTCCAAGTGAGGAGGAAGTACTAGGTGATGTAGACGATGTAATAATTGCATCGTCCTCCTTTGGTGGTGTGGGTGCTGCTGTGATAGACATTGAAGTTGTTGTATCTTGTACTTGTTTAAGCCTCCGCACTTGTTTTGTTGGAACCATAGGCTGAGTGGCATTGAACAACTTATCCCTTTGCTTCTCGGCCTCCTGTTCTGCCATCTCTTGACTCCTTATCCTCTGTAGTTTCCTCTTTTGTGTCTTTGTTAGCCCTGGAGGACACAACTTTTGGTGAGTGTATTTAGGATCTCTCGTCTTTACTGAAGGAAATATGCCCTAGAGGCAATATTAAAGTTGTTATTTTATATTTCCTTATTCATGATAAATGTTTATTATTCATGCTAGAATTGTATTAACTGGAAACTAAGGTACCCCCACTTTAGTACACCGACATTCCCTCATCCTGCGGTTACGTACGTTCTGATGGAACGTGCTAATAACCGCGGCAGGGTGGACGTCTGGGATGTTGCGCGGCACCTGGCTGAATCTCTGTATGTACTTGCGCAGGGGTTCTCCCTCCTTCTGGACGAGTAGATGAAGATCGCTCTCCTGGCCATGGGGTTTGTGGCCGCCTGTGAAGGCGCCGACAAACTGATGGCACTGGTCCGCCCATGAAGAGATGGAGTTGTCCGGCAAGTGCATGAGCCAAGATCTGACGTTGGGCTTGAGCTCCAGCGAGAAGTAGTTGGCGAGGATCTTCTCGTCGCGTCCCCGGCAGCCTGCACCGCGATGGTGTAGACGCTGAGGAACTCTGACGGATGTATCCTGCCCTCGTACTTCTCGGGCACGTCTGGCTTGAAGTTCTTGGTACTGGGCCACTGGACCTGCCGCAGCTCACGGGTGAACGCAGGGCAACCTACCGCGTACGGCAAGTCGCCTGGTTCCCCTGGCGCATGCATATCGACAGTGGGCCCAGCGCGCTGGTCAGATTGATGCTGCGCTTCTCTTCGACGCTCGATGCGAGTGCGAGCGTCTTCGTGTCGTCGTTCTTGGAGAACTTGGCGTTGATCGCGGCGAGCTCGTGGGTATGACGACGCGGTGGAGTCGGTGTCGAGGTTGGCCCGGCGAGTCGGCGATCTTGGCCTTCGGGGCGGGGAGTGCACGGTGGTGGCACCCCCGGCGGTCTTGTCGTCGTCGGCTTGCGCCTGGGCGTCTTGCTGGGGCTTCGATGTGCTCCGTTGCCGGGGCTTGTCGCCGTTGGCGAAGCCGATGAGGCTCTGAATCGTGTCCCTCCAGTCGTCGATCTTTTCTGGTGCTGGAGGGTAATCTAGAAGCAGCTGGGCTCGGGCCAACGCTTCATCTGGAGTCTTGGGTGGCGGTGGCGAGCGACGCGAGGTACGGGACATGCTCAAACTTCTAACAGTGTTAGAAGGAGCAACATCTCGTCCAGGCGACCGCACTGCGCTCGTGCCAACGTGTTGACATGCATGTTGGCCTTGAGCGTCCCGCGACCCACCAGCTTGGCCTTGTTCTAACGCGAGTACGGTGCTAGGAGCACCGTGGCGTTGTCGATCCTGCACCTCCTGGGAGGAGTGCGGTGGATGTGCAGACGCCGAAGCTTGCGGGGCCTTGTCCTTGGACCTGGTGACGACGTGAGTCCCACCGTCGGCGCCCGCTCCTCCGCCGGCGTCCACCCCACCGCCCGTTTGCTCCGGCGGCGGTGGAATCGACGTAGACGGAGCGGCCACCTCCGAAGTCTTCTTCTTCGGTGGCATGTCGATGAAGATGTTGATGTAGCGCGCGCGGAGACCGGATCAGGTTTGCACAACCTCGACACCCCCTACCTGGCACGCCAAAGATGTCGTGGGGAACGAACACCTATGGGGCAGGGCCCCTTTTCGGTCCGGCAGGGAGCGGAGGGCGCACGAAGAGCAGATCGAGGTCGAGCACGCGGGGGATTTTACCCAGCTTCGGAGCTCTTCGGAGAGATAAAACTCCTACTGCTGCTTTGTGTTTCTATTCTGTTCTTGCTCAAGAGCGTAGGTGTGTTGTAGTGTCGAATGAGTCGAACCCCTTCTACGTGCGCATGGGCCTCCTTTTTATAGTCTAAAGGGGTCACCGACAGGTGGCAGCGTAGAAAGAGGGGTAAAAAAGTAAAAACGGGGGTTGGTACAACCGCTATCTACAGTGCCCCCTACCTAACTCTGACGGCAGGGGACAAGGGCATTTAATGCCCGTCCGGCCGCTCAAACAGTGCAGGAAGCGACCGTTAGGGGCGCCACCGATCGCCACGATGGCTTCCTTGTCAGCTCCACTCGCTACCTCGCACCGCTTGGATGCACAGCCGCCCGACACGTGCGCCAGGAACGATCTTGGGGCGACACGTTGTTGGATGCGCTGGAGCATGGATGCAGTGTGGTGGCTTCGACCGCGGCAAGCGCCTTGCCGCGGTTGTTGTCTTGTCGCACCCGCGAGCTTGTCGCTCGCCGGTCCTTTGCCGGGGTGCGCGGGGTGTCGCGGCAAGTTCCTCGCAGTACCTTAGTTGGCCTCCCCGGCAAGCTCCTCTTGCCGGGGTCTTGTCCTTCCCGGCAAGCTCCTCTTGCCAGGGCCTTGTCTTCTCAGTTAACACTTTGTTCTTGAATGGCAGTAAATAGGAATAACGGAGGACCTTGGCGGACGCCCGGCAAGCCTTGCCGCGGGACGCTGCGACTGCCCGTGCACAAGTTCGGGGTACTAAGGTACCCCTACTTTAGTACACCGACACAGCCCGTCTCCGTAGATTCTACGCCTAGCACCGGATTCTGAGTTCGTCTCCCTCCCCCGTCCATATTTTATACTTTAACTGTCTTTTATTTTTCTCGCCCCCCCCCCCTTTTTCTCCTTTTTTTCTTCTTCTCTCACGGGCCTTCGGTGGCTCGCCTGCGCATTGTTCGCACACACTTGACGTGCTATTCGCACTCATTATACCTGGGGGCTTCTTTAACAGAAGCTGATTTATACGGGCTTTATACCCAATACATGTGTCACACTTTCGCATGTACCTTTTATTCACAATTATATGTATCGATATGACTTAAGTTTTGGCCAAGCTGGGTCGCCTAGCTCCTGTGCTTACCCCTACGTTCCCGATTGTTCGGCTAGGAGGTAAAGGGAGCACCTCTGCGATTGTTACTACCGGGTCAGCCGGATGTGTACCTTAGACTGGGTGAAGCCGAAAGCTAGCGTTCTTAAGGAAATATTCGGTCGGTGAATTGAAAGATGATTTCTTAACTATTTATTTATCTGCCCCCAGATGCTTTTCTGCTTTTTTCGCAGTCTAGACATGCACTTTAGAGCATGCCTCCCAGGGAAAGGAACCCCTAACGGAACTATTCTCCCTGGAAGATGTTTCTTACTAACCATGTAATATAACATAACTAGTTGGGCACTTGTCTGATAAAGCACTAATGACCCCTACGCCTGGTCTCCATGCATGCCCCGTTTTTTTATTAACCGTGAGGGTATTCAGACACACTCCGGACTGTCGGGTCCCGAGGTTGAAGCGAAAAGGTCCGCAATGACAAACGATCTACAATCTGGCTAGAAGGCATTTTTCATGTTATTTTAAATTATACAGTCAAGCTGACTGATGGTATTCCTCTTTGATACCATCTAATAAGCTGTCTAGTTTACAGTCCCGCTGTGAATACTTTGCGGCCAACTCTACTTGGTCGTACACTAAGCTCACAGGGTTCTCCTTCCCATCGGGCCCCACAAGTCCGACCTCGGCCATGTGGTTCCGGTCGGCCTTCGCATACCGTGTCTTCACCATGGCCCAGGCCTTCCTGGCGCCTTGACGGCAGGCCGAGATCTTCCACAACCGGAACGCCGCCGTGCTCCCTGAAGCTTCTCCGCAAGCTCTCCAAGACCTTTGGGTAGGGACATGGATGGCCACAAGGCCTGGGCGACTCCGCTCATCACCTGCCAAACTCGTTCGTGCAGTTGCAGCAGCTCGGGAAGTAGGTCACCCGTTTAACCGGGCATTTCCTCCCCAGGATGACCCGTGAGCAAGCCTACAGACATATTTCTGTCAATCGACTTCCTCGCCAAACTCTTCTTTTCAAAAGTTTGCTCAAGCACTTACTGTAAATGCCGCGACAAAGCCGCCGATTCTCCTTCACGGAGTCAGACAGCTGGGCCCGAACATCTTTTAGTTCCTCGCCCAGCTGGGTGTTGGCATCCTGGAGCTTATTCCTCTCTTGCTGCACCCTCGTAAGCACCTTCTCGCCGGCCTTCAGCTGACGTAGTAGTTGTTGCTTGTCCGGATCTAGTCCGGCGCCATCTGCAATATTATTGTCAGACTTACACACACGCTGCACTTCACAAGCTACTTATCTTTCGAAGTATATATTACCAGAGGGGGTCTCTGTGGCTCCCCCTGTAGCGGCTAGTGCGGCCCCAAGTTGGGCCTTGCACTCTTGAAGCTCCTGGGACAGGTGGGTATTCTTCTCTGTAAGATCATGCATAACAAATGATCCTTAAATCAGTTATTCTAACTATTTTAAGTCTCGGGGGCTACTGGCATATATCACTGTCAAAATTCCTCACCCGTATGTCTTTCACATACTGCTCCGTGGCTCTGGCTAGACCATCTTGAGCAGCACGGAGGTGCGCATCTCCCGAATTAAAGGCATTTAACGCCTCCGGGGAGAAGCAAGCGTCACGAAGAACTGTCCGGCGGCGCCTGTGATTCATGGCGCTCTCCACCTCAGATCGGGTGGCGGACAACCTGTCGGCGTCCTCCGTTGGAGGAGCACCCGACGCGCGCCTTGCGCTCGCCTCCCCCTCCGGACCTGGCGTTGGAGCCTGGCCAGCGGAGGCTTGATCGGCAATCTCTCCGGACACAGTCCGGCGAGCGCTCTTTCTCCTAGAAAAACCACGAGCGTTAATATGCCTTCTAGGAATCTTTCCCGAAAACATGGTGGCGCGCCATACCATTGCGGCGACGTGTCGATTCGCGCCGCACTTCTTTTCCGCCTGCTGGGCCGAGCTGCCCCTTGTTGGCCAGCCACCGCAGGTTCGGCTTCCCGCCTCGAAGGCACCTCCTGCAGAACACCATTGGTATACAGTGGTCAGAGATAAGCATGGATGAGTAATGGTATCAGGACTCCGGTCACAGTTACCTGGGAAACCGGAGATATTCCGGGGTAGTCGGCCGTAATGGCGACCAAAGCATTGTCAATGCTAAGTTGGTGGAACACCCCATCGATCAGCTCCACCTTTATGTCCGGATCCTCTTCGGAGGCCGGATCGAGGGATCATTCCGGATCCTCGGGCTGTGGAGCCAGGCTGTGTATGTCCTCTACGGCCCAGCACAGTTCCTCCGTCGAAATCACAGAATGAGGCACTTAACTTTGGGAATATGGATCGGATAGATAAACGTCCCCTTACCTAGCTCCGAGGGTTGTTCATGGAAAATCCATTCAATGGACTAGCACGGAGGAAGTCTTCCTTCTCCCCTTTGTACAGGCCGGACAGGATCTTCACCAGATCGGCGACCGATCCCGGCCCCTTGCGGCCATGGCGGGTGGCATCATCCTCCCCGTTGAAATCCCACATGGGGTGGCCCCTATACTGGAGCGGCTGCACCCCTCGCATAATGCATGTGGCCATGACCCCAATCATGGTCAATCCGAAATGAGCCAATAACATTATTCGGCCTATCAGATATTGGACGTCCCTATCATTCTCCCGTGGAGGGCTCCGTGGGCGCCAACTCAGGCGTTTCTTCAGAGGAGCGTTGCTGAACTCCGGGAGGCCGATCCGAACTGGGTCCGGTAGCGGGGCGTCTTCCATATAAAACCATTCCGAAGGCCAGTCTTCGGACGCCTTCTTCGGGGTTCCGGATAGATATCCGGTCCCGGCGATGCGCCATAGTTCGGCTCCGCCCACTTGATATATCGACCCCTCATGAGAACGGGGTACGAGGCAAAATAATCTCTTCCACAGCGCGAAGTGGGCCTCAACGCCCAAGAAAAGCTCGCAAAGGGCCACGAAGCCCGCGATGTGCAGGATGGAGGCGGGTGTAAGGTGGTGAAGCTGGAGCCCATAGAACTCTAAGAGCCCCCGGAGAAACGGATGTATGGGAAATCCGAGTCCCCTTATTAGATAAGGGACTAAGCATACCCGCTCTCCTTTGGAGGGATTGGGGATGCTCTCCGCCTGCTTTCCGCCCTTGTAGGTGGCAAGTCCGGCTCGAACCGGAACCATAAAGGCTGGGGGGAGAAATCCCTCAGTTTGGAGCGTCACTAGCTCACTATGCGGGTCTGAGCATCTCCCCCAATCTCCTGGCTAAGGGCTAGGAGCGCGAGAGGAGGAGCCGCGTCGACCGTCCATGATGGAGTGGATTTTTGTCAGAGGCGCTTCGATGAACACTCGCGGAAGGAGGATGGTGTGATTCGGATCTAGATCCTCGCCTCTCTTTATAGACAGCTTATTCGCGCAGCCAGGGGGTAAAATGTAAAAATACCCTGGCTTTTCGCATTCGTACGACACGTGGAGGATGGCCATTATTGGACGTGGAAGCCAAGAAGCGCAGCATTTATAAGAAGCCGGACACCATTCGGCAAGCACATGGAATTTGGAGGAGAACCCGCCTTGCAATGCCGAAGACAATATGCGCGCCGGACTCGTCGTCATTGAAGCCTGGTTCGGGGGCTACTGAGGGAGTCCTGGACTAGGGGGTGTCCGGATAGCCGAACTATCATCATTGGCCGGACTCCAAGACTATGAAGATAGAAGATTGAAGACTTCGTCCCGTGTCCGGATGGGACTTTCCTTGGCGTGGAAGGCAAGCTTGGCGATACGGATATGTAGATCTCCTACCATTGTAACCGACTCTGTGTAACCCTAGCCCTCTCCGGTGTCTATATAAACCGGAGGGTTTTAGTCCGTAGGACGAACAACAATCATACCATAGGCTACCTTCTAGGGTTTAGCCTCCTTGATCTCATGGTAGATCCACTCTTGTACTACCCATATCATCAATATTAATCAAGCAGGATTAGGGTTTTACCTCCATCGAGAGGGCCCGAACCTGGGTAAAAACATCGTGTCCCTTGTCTCCTGTTACCATCCGCCTAGACGCACAGTTCGGGACCCCCTACCCAAGATCCGCCGGTTTTGACACCGACAGGGAGGCCACTTGATCACACTTAATCCACAAAGATTTCAGATTTCAGAATGTGCCACTTTATATCTGTTATGCGGCCTCTGTTACACATAATTTGGTCCTACAGATGTCAGGTTTCACAATGTGCCAGCTTAATGTCAGTTGTTCAGCCTCTGTTACACATGATTGAGCTATTGCCCTTGTGTCTTCAATTTTGCTTTCGCAAGTTCTTAGTGTTGAAAGCATTATTGTTCTACATTTTAAATGTACTGGTCATGCCACTCTTTTTTTCCTTTCTCTGTAGCTAAAGCCTTAGTGAGAATGTTTAGACTGATTTTTCACTTTGTAGTACTTATTCCATATGTCATCCGGGCATAATAGTGTCATCTCAACTAAAGAAACTTGGAAGGGTGAATTTTTTTTCAAATCCATGTTGTGCTTCAAACTCAGAAGACTCGAAAAAACATAATTCTCTTTGACCTCTCTTACACCAATCCTTTAGGAAATGTTTGAAATACTTCTTCCATATTGAGATGGAATACATATAGTCAGTGACACGCTTTTGAATTCATATAGACAGTTCATCATAGAAAATATAGTGCACTATATTTTGCGTCATATATGCATTTAGAATACATTGTTACTATTTTATCAATCATTCTTACTGGTTTCTAATCATGATATTTGGCATACCATTACTTTTCCTCTACAGGAAGATGACTAGCTTTGAAGTTGCCCCCTGCAAGTTACTATCACAGGATATGTCCGGGCGGCAAGAATCGTGTGATGGTTACTTCCAATTCTTCGTTGCAATTTATTGATGGTTTGCTTGTTCCGACCTCAATATCGGGTGCAATTTTATGTGCCTATCAAGATGCGGAAGACAGTGATGCTATCGCAGCTATCAGGTACATGGAAAACGCATCCGGTAGAGAAATGAGAGACTACCACTACACCCATGTCAAGAGGCTAAAAATGAAGTCAAGCATCTGGTCAGATGGTTGGTAGCAGCGAACCAGACAATCAAGAAGCTATGCAAAGAGTGGTACTACGCCGTCAGATATATGAGTTCGTATTCTATTCAAATGCAAAACACAACGACTGCTCAACACTTGACAGGGCAAGATAACACCAAAGGGGCTATGAAAGCATCACTTGCAAGCTTTGAAAGACTGACACAGAGGCTGCGCTATATTGGTACGAAGTCTGAACAGCACCTGGAGACTACAAGAGCAAGCTTTTGGTGAACTTCGGTCAATATGCGCTCACCAGGATGCTTCTAAGCTTACTAGAACAACTGCCCACTACTAGGGAAAAGCCTATACACAGAATCTTACTAGTAGCGAGGGTTTAACCCTCGCTACTGCTAGTTACTAGTAGCGCAGGTTTTTAAACCCCACTACTACTAAGTTGATAGCAGTAGCGCGGGTTTTTAACCCTCGCTACTACTAAGCGGTCTCTACCGTGCCCCCCGGGACACGCCATAGTAGTAGCGCGGGTTTATAACCCTCGCTACTACTAAGTTGATAGCAGTAGCACTGATTTTTAGCCCTCGCCACTACTAAGTGGTGCCATAGTAGTAGCGAGGGGTAAAACCCTCGCTACTACTAAGTTGATAGCAGTAGCGCTGGTTTTTAGCCCTCGCTACTACTAAAGGTCCCATTTTCAAACTGTACCCCCCCTGTGGATCGCCTTTTCAGTTTAAAAAAAATAAAAGAAAATGATGAAAATGTCAAAAAAAAATAGAAGAAAATAAGTTTCCCATGTGATATGTGGTCTAGTTGTTGCGAAAATTTGCAAATATGAATTTCGACTTTATTTGCAAAATCTCTCGATAATTTGTAAAAATGGGCGTAACTTTTGCATACTAACTCGGATGAAAAGGTTTTTTATATGAAAAATCATCTACTCAAAAAGTTACATCCATATTTTCAAAATCCTCAAAAACCTAACAGAAAAAAAGTTACTGGGCTTTTAAGATCTGGAGGCAAAAAAAATCATCAAATTTCAGTTTTTTAATTTTTGTTAAATCTGGTCAAACTATGGTCAAACTAATTATTCAAGAATATTAGTGTTACTAAATAATTATTTTAGTTTTATGAATTTTGATGAAATCTGGTCAAACTATGGTCAAACTGTGGTCAAATCTAGTCAAACTGTGGTCAAACTAATTATTCAAGAAATATTAGTGTTACTAATTTTTTAGAACAATAGTTTCAAACTCAAACAGTGAAATGTGTGACTTCATGCTCAAGCTAAATCCCGAGGTTAATAGGATTGACATCTTACTATTGTCAGGAAAATAACAAGTGCAGACTTGGAAACGAGGGAGAATAGAACCCGGAGGTTAAGTGTGCTCAGGGTGGAGTAGTGAGAGGATGGGTGACCGTCCAGGAAGTTAGATGATTTGGAATGACTAGTAAGAGTGCCCGTGCAATGCACGTCTCAAATGTTAACCAAGCGAGAATGCATGGTATAAAATTGAAGTAATTCTTGCCTGAATATATAAAATAAATGGATCCAAAATGTTGACACGTCATTCAGATTGTATTTTATAGTTGTGGTTATGTTGCTGCACAGAATAACACACCCTGCATCCAATGCAGGCCTATATGGCAGTAGACCTTGCTGAGCGTGCATCCTTGCAGTGCCATTCATGGTAGCCACGCCGCCGCGGTGGCCTAGTTGAAGGGCAACTAATCTCGATGACTACAACAAGGGATTCCTATTCCTACCATAAGCGCACACACTTTTGGCATGATATGAGGCAGTCCGTCAATCAGTGCCCAATGTATGGTCGGTATGCGACTGATCCGTTGAGGTTATCTCGACCTGTTTGGGGAGTGGGCCTGACCAATCAACGTTAGTAAAAACTAACATGACATATCAATTTTTTCATTTCTACACCAATGTACTATATAGCAAGATTTTTTTCAGGTTTAGGCATGTATGTAGAGCAAGCTTTTCTCAGGTTCAGACAAATAGACAGTGCCCAACTGGCTAGATATCTCAACGTCTATTGTTGCAAATTGCAGTGCACAAATCAGCATAATTCATGGACATGTTTTTAATTGTCAGCC
The DNA here is from genome assembly GCF_018294505.1 of Triticum aestivum. Lineage (NCBI taxonomy): Eukaryota > Viridiplantae > Streptophyta > Magnoliopsida > Poales > Poaceae > Triticum > Triticum aestivum. Next base: position 810,361,669 of record NC_057798.1, on the reverse strand, counting down.
TTCTTGGTGCACCCAAAATCAGCATAATTCATGGATATGTTTTTAATTGTCAGCCTTCTTGGTGCACCCAGATAGCATCAACGACTCTGCAATAATTGCTCAATTTTTCCTCTGTAAAACCATGGTTGGTTCTCAACTAGACATGGTAAAACTAACGACTCAGATAGCATCTTCAGAATTATCAAGCATGATATAGGCAAGAGTTGGTGATATTTCCCTGAATTGTTGTTGTTTATTGGGTCCTGAATTGGTGTCCGTAACCCATTACTATGTGAGCACATCATATGCAGCTGTGAATCAAAAATGGACAGAAAGTAGCAGCTTTCATGGACATTAATAAACACAATGGCGGTGCTAAGACACTTTCAAATTGGCATTCATCAACCAACACGAGTGTTCTCCGATCATATTATCGGATCCTGAGAAGGTCAATCAGACCCAAAGAACAAAGCGGCCAGGGCCAGCCCTGATATTTTAGGAGCCCTATGCAAATAAATAAAATATGGCCTTGGTGTGCATATAATTACAGAACCATTTTATTTCTATTGCAATAGCAAAACAGTGCATGTAAAGCAATTTATCCAAACATTCGTGGATGCAAACTTCTGGGATTCAATCCTATATTTGTCTACTAGAACTTGTATTACTATTTATCTTAAAAATTTGTCTATGATCTGGGATTCAACCAACTCATCTCCTCGTCTTTTTTCTTCTGTTGTTTGTCATTCCTGGATAAATATTTCCTAGCTACATGACACCTTAGCACACAAACAATTTATTAGTTATAGCATGATCCTGAAACAAAAGCACCTGGATGCTTGAAGCTGGATTGGGTTCCCTGCTTTGTTGACTGCTGTAATGTCGACAGAGGCATAAAAGAAATTTAGCAATCAGGGAAAGTGGGCAGTGGCGCAAAGCCCGGTACCAATCTCTTTTGACCTTCTCCTGAATCCCTATGCTGTATCAAGCCAATGTAGATCTGAGAATCAGGAGGCACAAGATCATGGAACGACATATATCTAATAGAATGGGGAATATAAAATGAATCCGAGTGCTATGTAGAACGGGATTTCTACCAACCGTTGCAAACTACTACATGATTTGTAATTAATCTCAACCCATGAAATTGATAACTGTGCAGTCATTCTTCATAGGCACCTTGCCTTGACAATGATACGCTTTCATACTACATGACATGTAATTTGTTGGGTATGAACAGATCGGGATCTCGTCCTCCATTGATGGTGTCAAAGCGGACAAAAACTGCAACAAGCAACGGCGAGACAAGGAAATGAACTATGATCTAAAGGAAGAGGTGAGGGAAGTGGCGGGCGTCGCTGGGTGATTGCTCTCTCGCTGCACAAGAGTTTCCAGCCGCCAATGGAGAGCCCAATCAGCTCACATTGACACAGGGGAAAAAAAGTATGTGCAAGCACAACGTCATAAAGAATCACATGGTGCAGGAATTGGTATACCCAAAATCCAACTAACCCAATCAATGGAAATGCCATTACTAACAAAAAAGATTAATGTAGGGCAAGGGGAACGAAGATTGCTCACGGGAAAAGATGGCAGCGTCTCAACCAGCGGATTCGAGGAGAGCAGACGGGCGTCGGCCTCGGCAGCCAGAAATCTGAAGGCTTCGCGTGGAGGAGGCGGCCGCCTTCAGCCTGGACGTACGTTGGTCGGCTGCCGAGCGAAGAGGCGGCCGGCGGAGACCCGCGCGTCAGGAGAGCTCGACGGCTAGAGGTGGCCGGCGGCCGAGCGAAGGTGCGGCGGGCGGAGACCCGTGTGAAAGAAGACCTGACAGCGGGCGTGGGGCGGAGGTGCCGGTGGAGAGGAGCAGCGGCGGCGGTCCAGTAAAGAGAGGCGAGGAGCGGCGGCGACGGCGAAATCAGAGGCAAGGCGAGCGGCAGCTGAGGGTCGGGTCTTCTTTCGTCCATGCGGGGATGTTGTTTTTTTTGGTGCACGACTTGTGCGGGCGTGGGCAGAGTTTTCGTCCGCGAGGGTAAATTGCTAAGCGTACTCTTGTCTGATTGTTACGGTAATCTTGACGATTAGATTAAGTTAAGTGATTTGATCGTGAGGCTGTAACTGGTCCGTGTTGTTACGTGTAGCTTAGGCCTGGTACACTTAGCGTTGAATACGTTTTCTTGTTTAATAGTAGTAAAGATGAGGGATGATTAGAGATTAAATTGAGCAGCAATGAGGGGTAATTAGAGATTTGAGGTTAAAATTATTCAGAAATTTAAAATTAGTGGAAAAATCGACATTTTTTCAAAAAAATTCAAAAAAAATATCAGAGATTAGAGATTAGTAGTAGCGCGGGTTTTTACCCACGCTACAACTAAAGGACGTAGTAGTAGCGCGGGTGGCACCCGCGCTACTGCTATACGTTAGCTGTAGCGCCTTATTAGTAGTGCCGGCCCCCGCGCTACTAATAGGCCCAAAACCCGCGCTGCTGCTAGGCTTTTCCCTAGTAGTGGCCTTTTGTTTCATATCAAGCAGCATGGTCTATTTGTCCTTTTGGAGCACTCTAAGTAAGATATGTATTGTAGCCTTCCATTGCTGCCTCTTTGGCTAAAAGCAGTGTATCAACTTTAAATTCCGTTGTTACCTATATGGTTAAACTCAGTTTGTCATCGCTTGTTCTCCATGTAAATAACTATCCTTCTCCTGCTATTTTCAGAAGACTACATAGTTAAACCACCTCTTTCCTGTCCATGTATTGAAGTCCATGACCGTATTTACTCACATACTGTGTATAAAACAACATAAATACATATAATAAACCACATTTTTACTTCATAATATTTATGCCAAATATTTGTCTTTCTTTATGGCAAACAAACAAATTAATCAATTGAAATTTATACACTCTTAAAAACTATGCATATCTACTGGTAAAAAAGATTCAGACGCTTTTAAATATGCAAGCTCTACCTTTTCAAATTCCTCGGCCTTTGCACCATGGGCGAACATCACAAGTTCTATTAGCTCGTGTAGTATATGCTGAAACTCTTGGTTGTGCGCTTTTGAGTAACCCACGAGCTAGCAAACAAAACTCCTTTTCTATATCAACGTCATGTACTAAGAATGCTTCAAAAAACGTTAATTCCAGACAAAATTCACAAACATTTTTAAAATATTTCATAAATTTTATAAAACAAATACTAAGTAAACTAAGAACAACTCATCCATTCCTCACAGGAAGAAAAATAGCTCCTCTATACCTCACAGGGGAAAAAATTCATCCATTCGAAACACGGTAGTGCCACCCACTGCTGCACCGCGAGTTACCCCAGGCCCATGTACCTTTCAAGCAAACTAGCTCACCGGCCCAACACGAGTAAAATAGGAGCAGATGCCTCCTCTTCCAGTTGTAAATATCACCCTGATTATAGCACATAAATAACCTACCCGGCTGCCCAGAAACGCCCTTCTCCCCATTTCACTCACCTTCTGCCTCTAGGGTTTCCCCCGATACAATGGCAAGGTGCAGGATCTGCCGCCAGTACTGGAGACACCTTGTCAAGCACCACGGCTACGCAGATCCAAGCCGCCGTCGCGCACCGGACAGTCATCATCTCCAGCCATCGTATTCTTCTGCGGCAATGACCTAATCTCACGCGCGGGAGGCACCCCGTCGACAAGCGCCGCCTTCTTCTGCCTCAACGACGGCCACCAATTCCGAATCCCAACAGGTGCGACTCACACTGAGTTTTAGAATTGCTCAATCTTTTTTTATCCATGAATCCACCACCACCTGCCTCTCCATCCTTTGGCAAATACTTCAGATTTTCACAAATTTTCAGACCTTTCTGACATAATTACATACAACCTCTGTAGTTATTTACTTCAATGATTTATGTACCTGCTATGCATCACACGATCCATACTGTGGGCATGGTACTGAAAATTTAAAATATAGGTGGTCAAAGAAGGGATATTCTTGTGTTGCTCTAGCAGAATACTGTACTATCGGGTAAACATACCCCAAAAAATCCATCATGTGTTCCTCTTTTGTTTCCGTATGTCTCTCTAAATATTGGTCAACCTCGCCAAGAGACGGGCACACATAAATGTTTCCCCTATATTTTTTTTCATTTGCTTGCCTGGCTAGAATAGTATGGTGATGGTATGGATTGATCATATCCGAAGGTCATTATATGCAAGCCTTATCTTTTCTGAGAGGCAGATAATCGGCTAATAATTAGAAACATGGTTCTTTACTATTTCAGGTGTAATTTTCATCTTTGTCCTGCTGCTTAGTTCTGCTCCCTGCTGTGCTACATACCATCTAAGTATTCTAATCTTTGTTGGTGTTCGGTTTGGTATGCTTGAGGTGGGGGTGTTTTGGTTGTCACAACAACACTTGGGTTCTCTATATGAAATCAAGGGAGGAATACCTTTAATTCAAAAAAATGTCATCGTTGTCGGAGTATTGGCTAAGATGGTCAAGGCTAATTATTTTAGGCATCTACTCCTTCAGTTCGTGTGTTACCGACGAACTGGTTTAAAACCCTTGTTGGAGCTTACCAGGCTTGATCCTTCGCCTACCCCACTCCCTATAGTGGTATTTCTGAAACTTCGCTACGCTTGCTTTTCCCCCCAACAAGCAGTAATCCAATCACGGGTGCATCTGGTACTACGTGTGAGAGCATCAAACTGCTCACTCATAAGACAGGATTTCCATTTGACTGCTCTTTTACAGTGCATGATTTAATTGTACACCCACAATTGCTATTCCATCAACCAAGTATCTGAAGTCTCACACTAACAATTCTCATGGTATTTATACAGGGTGAAGAATACAAACATTTGGAGTACATCATTCGAGGTGAGCCAATGCCAGGCTACAGTGCTTACCAAACTGTTCTGTTATGCTCCATCGTTTACCAATTCTTCACAACTTAAGATATGTATATGGTGGATATATAGTGGTTAGATTGGTAAACTTGAATTGGGGCTTGAGAGGTTGTGGTACCTTGACTTATGTTTCTGATGCTACGCGAAATCAAGGGCAATTATTTTCCATTTAAATTCAGTATAGATCATAGAAAAAAAATATAAGGCCAATCAATAATACTCAACTTAACTAACTTGCTTACTATATTCTTCTTACCATAGGTTTAAAGTTTAACTTTACTATTCTCTTGATGAAATCTTAGTCTGCTAACAATAGATAGTATTCAACCTTCGTACTTGTACCGCGTCATTTCGATCTTACCAAAGCGAAACTAAATTCAGGACCACCCCCTGCTATCCAATACTGCGGAGAGCTTGAAAAGTATTGTCACAGGGGCAATGAAGTGAAGCTCTATCGGCACCATCACTAGTAGAAAAAGGGTCAAACGTGAAGCACATTAGTGCCGGTTTGTATTAGAGCCGGCACTAATGTATACATTAGTGCCAGTTCCAACGGCTAGCCGGGCCGCTCTCATTAGTACCGGTTCGTGGCTAACCTTTAGCACCGGTTCGTGCCACGAACCGGTACTAATGAGGGTGGTGGCCGGATGTTGTCAGTCTGGGCCCCCTCCGGTACTATAGGTCCTCCTGCATATAAACCCTTCGTCCAGCTTGCTCTGTTCTTCCCCCTTTCCCCTCTCCTCTCCTCTCTGTTCTTCCTCTTCCCCTCGAGCTCACCACAAAATTTGCCCAAAATTTGTCAAGATTTGAAGGCCCCCATCCATTCAAATGATCACAAAGGTTAGCAACTTTGTCCTTTCATCTCTCATTGCTAGATTAGCTCTTGCAATGCTTTATATAGTTACTAATTTGTGAGTTTAGTAATTTGGGAGGAAATATATATATGTGCTAGTATTTGATTTATATGCAATTTGAGGTCAAAAATAACACTTAGTTTGCATATGTAGGTGTGGTTTACTTAGTGCCTTCTAAATCTCTGTCGTAACCACCGTCGATCGCCCGCACCGTCCCGTCACCGGCACCACCTTGTGGTGAGCCTCTTGTTCATGTAATTTTATATAAAAAATTGATGTTTGTGTGATTTGGATATATAGTTAATCATGTAATAATTATCTTACCCGTACGTTGTTTGTTATACATAGTGCCATGGTTTTGATATCCGTCCCCGTCGGCCCTCGTCCTTGTTATGATTCGGATGTGGTATATTCTCTTTTAAAACTATTAGTTGCATTTCGTGTTTATGACAAATTATGCCCATCAAGTTGACATAGATATTTTTATCTAGGAGGTATGTGAACCGGAAATTCCAACCGACCCTATTGTCGAGAGGTTAAATTTAGTTGACAGAGAAAACGAGTACTTGAAAGAAAAATTGAAAAGAATTGAGGGGGAGAAGATGGAATTGGAGTTGCATGTTGCCGATGTCGTCGATGATCACAAGATCAAGATGGAGAAAATGCGCTTGAAGAATAGAAAGATTAGAAAATATGCCATCGATAGTGAGGCTTGGTATCATTATGCTGTTGGATCAATTGTTACCTTAGTTGCGATCTTGATCGCATTTGTTGTTGCATTTAAATGCTTTAGCTAGAGAGTTATTTGTTTGTTGCATTTAAGTGTTGTATGAACTTTATGTATGAACTTGTATTAATTTGGTCTATTCGGTGTTGTGTAATGAAGATGAGCCGGCAATGGATGTACGATGACCGATGCTCACCCCAGTTCGTTGAGGGCGTGCATACTTTTCTGCTTGCGGCTGAGGCAAACAAGCGGGCGGATGGTTTTATGCCTTGTCCATGTGGTGTCTGTAAGAATGGTCACAATTACTCTACGTCAAGAACCATTCACGTCCACCTGTTTGAGTCCGGTTTCATGCCCCACTATAATGTTTGGATCAAGCACGGAGAAAGAGGGGTTATGATGGAAGACAATGAAGAAGAAGAGGACGACGACAGCTATCCTGGCCATGGGTTCCCTGAATACGATGATACAACAATGGGGGAAGAAGCTGAGCCGGTAATGCGGGAAGAAGCTGAGCCGGCAATGCGGGAAGAAGCTGAAGAAGAGGCATCAGATGAGCCCGTTGATGATCTAGGTCGGGCCATTGCCGATGCAAAGAGAAACTGCGCAAGTGATTTGGAGAAGAAGAAGTTGCAGCGCATGTTAGAGGATCACAAAAAATTGTTGTACCCGAATTGCGTAGGTGACAAGAAAAAGCTGGGCACCACACTAGAATTGCTGCAATGGAAGGCAGAGAATGGTGTATCTGACAAGGAATTTGGAAAGTTGCTGGTAATGATAAAGGATATGCTTCCAAAGGACAACGAATTGCCCGAGAGTACGTACGAAGCAAAGAAGGATGTCTGCCCTCTAGGGTTAGAGGTGCAAAAGATACATGCATGCCCTAATGATTGCATCCTGTACCGCGGTGAGTACGAGGATTTGAACGCTTGCCCGGTATGTGGTGCATTGCGCTATAAGATCAGCCGCGATGAGCCTGGTGATGTCGAGGGCGAGGGCCCCAGGAAGAAGATTCCTGCCAAGGTGATGTGGTATTCTCCTATAATACCACGGTTGAAACGTTTGTTCCAAAACAAAGAGCATGCCAAGGCGATGAGATGGCACAGAGAAGACCGTAAGAAAGACGGAAAGTTGAGAGTACCCGCTGACGGGTCGCAGTGGAGAAAAATCGAAAGAAAGTACGGGAAGGAGTTTGCAGATGACGCAAGGAGCGTATGGTTTGGTCTAAGCGCAGATGGCATTAATCCTTTTGGGGAGCAGAGCAGCAACCATAGCACCTGGCCTGTGACTCTATGTTTGTATAACCTTCCTCCTTGGTTGTGCATGAAGCGGAAGTTCATTATGATGCCAGTGCTCATCCAAGGCCCTAAGCAACCCGGCAACGACATTGATGTGTACCTAAGGCCATTAGTTGAAGAACTCTTACAGCTGTGGAATGGAACAGGTGTACGTGCGTGGGATGAGCACATGGGGGAAGAATTTGACCTCAAGGCGTTGCTGTTCGTGACCATCAATGATTGGCCTGCTCTCAGTAACCTTTCAGGACAGACAAACAAGGGATACCGCGGATGCACGCACTGTTTGGATGATACCGACAGTATATATTTGAATAGTTGTAAGAAGAATGTGTACCTGGGACATCGTCGATTTCTTCCGAGCAGGCATCCCGTAAGAAAGAAAGGCAAGCATTTCAAAGGTGAGGCGGATCACCGGACGAAGCCTCGCCATCGTACTGGTGCTGATGTACATGATATGGTCAAGGATTTGAAGGTCATATTTGGAAAGGGTCCTGGCGGACAACCTGTTCCGAAGGACGCGGACGGACGCGCACCCATGTGGAAGAAGAAATCTATATTTTGGGACCTGCCATATTGGAAAGACCTAGAGGTCCGCTCCGCAATCGACGTGATGCACGTCACGAAGAATCTTTGTGTGACCCTGCTTGGCTTCTTGGGCGTGTATGGGAAGACAAAAGATACACCTGAGGCACGGGAGGACCAGCAACGTATGCACGGAGAAGACGGCATACATCAGGGTCATGCAAGCTACGCTCTTACCAAAGAAGAGAAGGAAATCTTCTTTGAATGCCTGCTCAGTATTAAGGTACCGTCTGGCTTCTCGTCGAATATAAAGGGAATAATAAACATGGCAGAGAAAAAGTTCCAGAACCTAAAGTCTCATGACTGCCACGTGATTATGACGCAACTGCTTCCGGTTGCATTGAGGGGGCTTCTACCGGAAAACGTTCGATTAGCCATGTGAAGCTATGTGCATTTCTCAATGCAATCTCTCAGAAGGTAATCGATCCAGAAATCATACCAAGGTTACAGAACGATTTGGTGCAATGTCTTGTCAGTTTCGAGTTGGTGTTCCCACCATCCTTCTTCAACATCATGACGCACGTCCTAGTTCACCTATGCGAAGAGATTAACGTTTTGGGTCCTGTATTTCTACACAATATGTTCCCCTTTGAAAGGTTCATGGGAGTCTTAAAGAAATATGTTCATAACTGTGCTAGGCCAGAAGGAAGCATCTCCAAGGGCCATCAAAATGAGGAGGTCATTGAGTTTTGTATTGACTTTATTCCTGACCTTAAGCCGATTGGTGTTCCTGAATCGCGGCATAAGGGCAGACTGGATGGAAAAGGCATGCTTGGAGGGGAACAAATAATATGTATGGACGGACATTCTCTCACTGAAGCACACTACACAGTTCTACAGAATTCCACCTTGGTGGCTCCGTATATGGATGAACACAAGAATTTGCTACGCTCCAAACACCCGGAGCGGTCTGATGAGTGGATTACACGTGAACAAAGCAGGAGTTTCGCCAACTGGTTCCAGACACGTACCATGCATGCCACCTCTATTGAAGATGACCTGTACTTGCTGTCCCAGTTACCATCTTCTAATATAATGACTTTCAAAGGGTACGAGATAAATGGTAATACATTTTACACGATTGCCCAAGATAAGAAGAGCACCAACCAAAACAGTGGTGTCCGCTTTGATGCAGAAACCAAGACGGGAAAGGAAACATATTATGGTTATATACAGGACATATGGGAACTTGACTATCGACGTGGTTTAAAGGTCCCTTTGTTTCGGTGCAAATGGGTCAATATGACACGAGGCGGGGTAAAGGAAGACCCGCAGTACGGAATAACAACAGTGGATCTCAACAATCTTGCGTATGCAGACGAACCATTCGTCCTAGCCAATGATGTGGCACAGGTTTTCTATGTGAAGGACATGTCTACCAAGCCAAGAAAAAGAAAAGATAAGGAAGCGAATGCATCGTACGATGAGCCAAAGCGGCACATAGTTCTTTCTGGGAAGAGAAACATCGTGGGAGTGGATGACAAGACAGACAAGTCAGAAGATTATGAAAAGTTTGATAAAATTGCTCCATTCACAGTGAATATTGACCCGAGCATCCCGTTAAATGATGAAGATTTTCCATGGTTACAGCGCAAAGGGACACACGCGAAGAAAAAGTTTCACACCAAAAGATCTGGGATGTGATCGGCTTCACTATCATCACTTTCTTCTGTGTTTCACACCCAGGAGGGAATGTCTGTAATAGTTAGGGTAGTTATGTGTTTTGGCATTTGAAACGCGAAGAAATTTTATGTGCAAACAAATTCTTTTCATGCATTTACTGATTTTTTTTCCAGCTAAATGACCCTGAAATTGAAAAGCAATTCAAATGAACTCAGAAAAGGTTGAAAGTTGGCATGGTATCATAATTTCATATAAATAGCATGTGCAAGAAAGTAGAGAGGGTTACGACAAAAACTGGATGCACTTCGTGTACAAAATGGACAATCTCTTTCGAAGTATCAGGGTTTCCGACGAAAACTGAACTGTTACAAAGGCATTTCATTTTTTAAATAACCTAAGCATTACTAAATTGAATATAATGATAAAACACACTAATATTGAACATAAGAAAAAAGAATCACTGGAAAAACTTTTTTCAAAGTTAAGTTATTCACAAACTAGTGATTCACACAAATTTCAAATAATTCAAAATTTAAACTATTCAAATTTGAAATCTACCGACACTAAGAGAAAGTTTGTAATTTTTTGTACCTAAAGCAAAAATATTCACAAAGAAACTCTAAATACAACAAAAAAACAACTCAAAAATAAATAAAACAAAAAAAATAAAGCAAAAAAAAGCCCGCCTACTGGGCCAAAGCGGCCTGCATACGACCAGCGACACAACCTTTCATTGGGCCAGGATGCAGGCCCGCGAAGGCCCAGTAGGCCCACAAGGCGAGGAGGACTGGTAGGCCCAGTAGGCCTGACTAGGAGAGGAGCTCGAGAGAGCTACCGCACTGGGGCTTATAAACCAGTGCGGTAGCCCCTCGACTAGCGAGGTGGGACTAAACTTCCGCATCGCACCTGCGCCAGCGCACCCCCTTTAGTACCGGGTCGTGGCACAAACCGGTACTAAAGGGGGGGCCTTTAGTACCGGTTTGTGCCACCACCCGGTACTAAAGGGGGTCGCTTCCCGCCGCTTGGCCTGGCCAAAACAGACCTTTAGTACCGGTTGGTGGCTCCAACCGGTACTAAAGGTGCCTTCTATATAACTAAACACTTCAAAATTTCGTCAGTTTCTCATCTCCCTCTGCTTCTTCACCTCTGCACCGTCGCCGCCCCCGTCGCCGCCCCGTCCCCGTCGTCGCCGCCCCGTCCCCGTCGTCGCTGCCCCGTCCCCGTCGCTGTGCGCCCCGTCGCCGCCCCCGTCGCCGCCCCGGCCCGTACGTCCCCGTCCCCGTCGTCGCCGCCCCGTCGTCGCCGCGCCCGTCGCCGTTCCCGTCGCCGCGCGCCCCCCCGTCGCCTCTCGCCTAGCCGGCCGGTGAGCGCGCACACACACACACATACATTGTTAGACATTTTTCTGTTTTTTAGAAATAGTTAGAAATGTTAGAATTGTTAGATTTGTTAGAAATGTTTGAAATTGTAGAAATTTTTTTGTTTTTTAGTTATAGAAATATATAGTTATAAAAAAGTTAGAATTGTTAGAAATTTTTCTGTTTTTTAGTTATAGAAATAGTTATAAAAATGTTAGTTATATATATAGAAATGTTATAATTTTTTCTGTTTTTTAGTTCTAAAATATTAGAAATGTTATAGAAATGTTAGTTATATGTAGCATTGTTAGAAATGTTATAGAAATGTTAGTTATATATATAGAAATGTTAGAAATTTTAGTTATCAAAATCCAATCATTAAAAAAATGTTACTTTTTGCGGGCATATAGCTAGTATTTGTTCTCGACGATGCCCGGCCCGCATCCTCGCCGTCGACCCGTCCGCGACGACGTCCAGCCGACCCATGTCCGGGACTGGGCTCCGCCGGGCTGGCACTGGGAGGTGCTGCTTGGAGGGGCGCGCCGCTTGACGAGGAAGCCGGTCGCGGGTCCAGTCGTCGACCCTGATCTCGTTTGGTGGCGTTCGCGTGGGCCAGTTTCGGTGCGGAGGGACCCGGCCCCGCCGGAGGTGGTACGTCGCCGTGTCAGGGAGGAGGACGAGCACGTCCATCGCTACATGGTTGCGTTAGAGGGCGGCAGGTTCTCCAATACGTGGCAGTATCTTCGGGGATCTCACTTCAGTTATGATCCTGTGAGGGTTCCATCTCTTTGGGTGTCCACTGCCCGCGCCGGAGGAACCGCGAGTGTCCTAGATTCTTCTGTAGTATTCGATCTTTATTAGCTAATAGCCAGTGATGTACTATTCAATACTATATATTATTGAGACGATGTATTCGAGATTATATCTATTATTCTGGATGATGTATTCGAGATTATATCTATTATTCTGGACGATGTATTCAAGATTATATCTATTATTTTGGACGATGTATTCGAGATTATATCTATTATTCGAGATTTGAATACTAAATTGTTTTATATTTCTTTTGGATTAGTTAAACAAAAGCTATGGCAGACAATACCGACAGAGAGGGAGAACAGACCATGTTCGATATGATACGCGGGGCAGATGATAATCAAAATGAAGAAGATTATGACGGCTCCGAATTTCTAAACAACACTGGAGAGGGTGATATGATATTCGATCACGACGAAGTCATGAATGATTATGACGATGACGAAGAACATGATCCTGAAACAACAAACACCGACGAGGTATATATATTTATATAAGCAGGCATCTGGTGATCATGACATGTTTTAAATGACTTGAAGATATATTAACGAATCGATCTTTGTTCTTTCAGCCATTCGGATCGAGCAAATCTTCAGAAAAAAGGACGAAACGAGGCCCGAACAAAAAGTTGAAGCCGGGCGTAAAGTACAATATCGAGGCATGCAGCCCTACTGGCAAACCAATAGCGCCTAAGAAGATCGCGAACAAGTTCGTTCGTCAGTGCGGAGTTCTTGTGAAGGACCAACTCCCGATCAAACTTCAAGAATGGAGAGCGCCAGCAAAGCCACGTCCAGATGTTACTTATGTCGACAAGAATCAAAAAGATCTGCTTTGGGATACTCTCATGGAACATTTCACCCTACCAGATCATTTCACAGAAGCAGATGTGCAGAAAGTCAAAGAGGCTGCTCTTAAGATGATGGCGACTGCATTCAAGAACTACAAGAATGGTGAATGGAACAAGTACGTCAGCGGAGGAAGGAAGACTCCAGTATTCAAGGGAACACTGGAGAACCAACGTGATCATTGGGCCGATTTCGTGAAATTCAAGGATTCGGAATTAGCTAAGGAACGGTCGAGAATAAACAAGAAGAATGCCGAAAAGAAGGATAAGTTCCATAAGCTGGGGCCAGGTGGCTATGCGGTGGCAATGCCTAAGTGGGATAAGTCTGAGAAAGAGATGGAGGATGCAGGTGTCACTCCGGCTACTAAGAGCTGGCCCGTCAGGGTCAGGACTTGGTTCTATGCGCATGGGGGGGAGTTGGACCGGGAGACAGGAAATGTTTCGACGAGGGCAAGTCTGAAGGGAGCCGACGATGCGATACTTGTTGCAATAGAAGAGGCACGAACGGGGGTGTTCCAGCCCAACAGAGAGAACGACGAGCTTACGCGTGCCCTGGGAAATCCTGAACACCCGGGAAGAACACGAGGCAAGGGCGCTATTCCGTGGTATGAGGGGTTTTCAGACTGGAACACCGACTACAGAACCCGTGCGAGAAAGAAGATTGCAGAGGAGAAGAAGAGGAAGATGGAGGAGGAGCAGAGGAAGCGGGACTATGAACGCCTTCAAGGCCTAGAAGCAAGTCAAGCGGAATTGGCAGTCAAATTCCAGCGGCAGCAGGAGCAGATCGACTCACTTACCCATCAAAGGGGGTCTCAGCAGCTGCAGCAGCTAGTGGATGATCCAGCATTGGATAGCACCGGCACATCCATGCCGAGAAGCGGCGTGGGTTCCGTCCCGGACGACCCAATGCTGGGTAGATACCCCGTGGATGACATCACGAAGAACACTAACTGCGAGCTACACTACAAAATGAAGAACATATCCATGAAGGTGGCGGACGGCTGTGCTTTCACAAATCCCCCCGAGGCAACCTTCCATTGCAACCCGATTCCAGCGGGCTATGCTCGTGTCGTGGTTGATGAGGTGCTGGACCCATATTCGGGGCTACAGCTTGACATTGCTGGAGGTGACGGCGAGCGCTTTCTCGGAGAGGCCAAACATCGTATCATCCTATGGAAAAAGGATTGCATCATCTTTCCAAGGCCACCCACACCGCGTCACCCGAGTCCTCGTCGAAGTCCGCCACCGAGTCAGCAGACTCCCGCTCCTCCAAGTCCGGCAAAGTGTCAGGACAATCCTCCTCCTCCAAGTCCGGCAAAGTGTCAGGACAATCCTCCTCCTCCAAGTCCGCCACAGCATCAGACGTCCACTCCTCCTCCAAGTCCGGCACAACCTCAGGCCACTCCTCGTCCAACTCAGTCCCGTCAGCCATCTCCGCCGCCTCAGCAATCGCAGAGACACCCCGCAGCTCTGGTGCGTAGCCATACGAGTCGAGGTAGTACAGCTGGAAGTACAGGCGGAGGCAAGCGGTATAAATATGGTCCAAGCCTGAAGCCTCTTCTGCAGAGGTCTTATGACAAGTCCGAGGAGGAAATCACAGCCATATCGAAGGCCGAGGTGGAAGCCCATTTTGCACCAAAACCGCCACCGCCGCCAAGGGAGAAAGTGCCTGAGGAAACGATTGACCACTTCATTCGTATGGCTCAACCACCAGCTTCCAAGCCTGTTGACACAGACTATGAGCGCCACATCAGGAAGTTAAATCGAGCACGTCTACAAAGGGAGGCGAGCACGTCTACATCGGGATCGAGCAAACAAGAAGCAGCTGCCAAAAAATGCGGGAAAACCATTCCCCAGCTGGGACAACAGGCGGCGCAATCGATCCCCTCGCTTGTTGTGCCAACAACAGGTGACAGTACGCGCCCCCAATATTATTGTGGGCAAACAGTGCATGTTCCCGAGGTGGGCAATGTGGTAATAACGGAGGAGCATATAATGCAGGCTGAAGTTCTCAACATCACTGTTGGACAACTCTTCGAGATCGAGCCCATGCCTTTGCTTAGAGAGGATGAAGTAAAACGGCAATATGTCCGGGGCCAACCTTTGGTCGCGCCAGACAAGGTCAAGAACCTCCCAACGAGAATGTATGAATTGCATCAATGGTACATGAACATGACCAAGATTTCAGATCGAGTGTCCCTCATGGTGAATGTCAAGGAGGACCATTACTACCATGAGAAAGCTGGGTCCGTTGAGTATTTAGAACTGTTTCAGTTATACAATAAGGAAGCACTCGACAAATCTATCGTCAGTTGCTATTGTCTGTAAGTGATTTCTTTCTATAATTTAGGTCTCAAGCTAGCTGTAGTGATCCTTTTGAGATCAATCATTACCTATAATTATCCTCACTATATATATTCTTTTCTGTGTTATTATGCAGGATGAAGATATATGAAATGAGAAAAGGTGGACGCTATGGCATTGGGTTCATTGACCCAAACACCGTTAATGAATTCACATGGAAGATAAATGAACATCATGCAAAGGAAGTAGAAAGCAGCATGCTAGAGTTCTTGAAGCGCCTCAAATACAATGAAGATATACTACTTCCTTACCACTTTGGGTGAGTCACACTGTCTTGTACTACAAATTCTTTGTTTTTGCCTACTAGCTAGCTACATGTTTTTGCTAACATATACCCGCTTAATTAAGACATGTAAACGTGTGTGCATATGCAGATTTCACTAGGTCTTGTGTATCATTAAAGTTGACGATGAAACAGTTGAAGTACTCGACTCACTAGTCTCAAAAAACACTGACTTTAACATCTTGTATGGGATAGTCAACAAGTAATTTCAATCATTATTAACTATATATCTCGGCCTATTTAGTTCGTCATTTCATGATATGAACTATTTAATAACCCCTTTATTCATTTTCTTTGTCGGCGGGCAGGGCTTGGGCAAGATTCATCAGCGTCACGCCCGGCCCATGAAAACAAAAGCTTGAATGGTTACGACCCAAGGTAAGTAATTAAGTAGTACTAGCTATAGCTAGCTAGCTAGCTGCCATCTCTTTAATTATCATGCTTGATTAATTTTTATCTGATCAAATTCCATTCTCGTAAAGGCCCTGAAGCAGGCGCAGGGTACTGATCTGTGTGCATTTTGCGTTTGCGAGAATATTCGCATGATGGCGTCCGAAAGGAGCAGATCTCAAAGACAGCAATGGGTACGCTTGTCAGAACACTATTCACAATTTTTACACCATTATCGATATCTAGCTAGTCACACAACTAATACACATGCATATTGATCTCCTTCTTAACATTTCAAAGAGGTGCGGGAGAAGCTCATAGAAACGGAGCGCGTAGAAGCACTTCAAGAGGAAATAGCGGGATTTTTGCTCGACCAGGTCATAAATCCGAATGGAGAATTCTATTACCCGCTACCGCCCCAATGAAAACCACTTTCAATTGTCATCGTGCTCCGAAGGCACCAATTAGACTGGCTCCGAAGGCAACATTCATATGTAGGAGAAATTGTATATATCTGTACATGTGTGTATGTGTGAATTAATTAATATGGTGGTTTAATTTGTGAGACATTGATGTGATATATATATGCATGATTGGTTCTACTAGAAATTATATATATATAACGTGTACAATGTGTAGTATCGTAAAATACCAGCAAACGAAAAAGAATTAAAATGGAAACACAAAATTAAATGAAAAAGAAATCAAAAAACTAAAAACCCTCCAAACCTTATAGTACCGGTTAGTATTACAAACCGGTACTAAAGGGCTCCAGGTCCGCGGAGCTGGCTCGTGCCACGTGGTCGCCCTTTAGTGACCACTAATTAGTGCCGGTTATGTAACCGGCACTATAGGGCCTTACGAACCGGTGCTAATGCCCGGTTCTGCACTAGTGCATGTGAACAAGTTCTATGCAATGTTCCCCCGCAAAATACCAGATATCAAATACTATGTATGCACCGTCAACAAAACATTCACGCAGCAAGGCCAACGGATGGTACACTCCTTCCTTCCACTTAATTGAAAAAAATAATTATCTTTACTTATGCCCGACAACTAAACTTTATTGCGAAATATTGAAAAAACTTTGTACACTGTTATTAGCACTAATATTCATATTGTCTGATATACATGTTTCCATCCTTGCTATATATGTTCTGCTTCACTACAGTTCCTTACATCCATAAACAACCAATTTACATCTTATACTCTACATAGGAAAGAATGAAGCTCTGCACCCTTCTTTTGTTTCCTACCATTATTTACTTATAATTGTTCTCACTGACTATATTTAAACTATGTTCATTTGAAGCTTTTCATTCAAAGTCAAACAACGCTCTACAATCTACTTAATTAGTTCCTTTCGTGTACCAGTATTTTCAGGTCCACTAAACCAAAGAAAACCTCAAAAAGTACATTAAGCCAGATGATGACATGCTCAAGGTCAAGCTCGCAAACAGCAGTCTGCACACCAATTGTCGTATCATGCTGGGAACAGACAAGAGAGCAACAATAACCAGAAACTGGTCAGAGTTCCGCCGCTGTGCAAGCATCCATGAAGGAGATATCTGCGCCTTCCGTTTCAACCTTACCGCAGAGCACCGCCTGACTCTCATCATCCATGTGCTCTAAATGGACCATCAACAGCAACACAGGCCTTCTGCACGCATAGCTTGTGGCTTTAAAAACATCTAATTTGGCTCTATGATAGGATGAACCTTACGTGTGGTCTCCAATGATGCCATGTGTTGCTTTTGTACGATGCTATTACTCATGGGCACCACATCCATTTACTGATCTTTCGCCAAGCATAATGCTTATTCCTTTCTTTCTAATAGCATTGTAAATATTTTGTGTATCAATCTGCCCCTAAATATTTTTATGTTCACTCTCACAATACATGCCTTACTCTCGCCCCTTGCGCCATCGGCGCAACGGGTCATCTAGTTTATGATAAACGTGAGACCCACACAAGTTCACCATCTTGTATAATGATGAAATAGGCAGCGCTACTACCTATTTCATCATTGAAATAATAATAATAAATATACCAAAGTGGCAAGCGGAATTACAATCAGCCATCCAAAGAAGACCTACAGATCTAAAGCCGGGGGAGTATATGGGATTCTGAAAATTCATACATACATATATAGAGTAGCATGATCAACCAAAAACGAAGATAAGAAAAGGAACAAATGCTACGTACATGCATCAACCTTATAGCATCACGTCATCCTTGCAAGGAAGACGCGTGTAGAAGTTGATGAGGAGCTGGTTGGTCCTGCTCCGGAACCACGGGGGCAAGAGGAAGTATAGCCCCGTCACCATGGTCACCAACCGGAATGGAGTCAAGTACAGTATGATGGCCATCACCAACGAGAGGACAATGAAGGCGGGAGTGACCCTGGGGTCTTGCCAGCTAAACAGCGACTGCGGGCGCTCCCCCTGCGCAGCCAGGTCGCCGACCACTATGGCACTGTCTGCATCGTGCCGGCGATCCCCCTCAGTCGATCATACCTCACCTGCACAACATCCTCCGGTTTGGACGTTGGGAATGTGTCGAACTCCTCATCAAGCTCGCCGGGGTACGCCAGATCTGTGTACCACCACAGCACCGCATTTATGTGTGGCGGCTGCAACGTGCCGAACTCCTAGCTCAGCTCATCCGCCGGGTGCGCGAGCTCCGCACGCGACAACACCCTGTCTATCTGCGGTGGCTCCCGCGGCCGCTGTCGGTAGTTCCATGCCCCGATCATGGTTATGGAAAGGAACACGGTGGGCAGGATCAGCTCCGGGCAGCACACCAGCTTCACGAATACCACGTGCACCAGAATCGTCTTCAGTGGCTTCTTCCACCTGCATATGTCGTCGAACCACTTCCCAACTGCCAGCACATCGGAGAAGAGCGTGGTGATCCTGCAGACATTGGCCTTGCTCCGGCGCAGGCTGAACACGTGGGAGTCGATGTCGAGCATATGTACTCCACCACCTCCCTCCGCAGCGGCGGATCAGTCCTGGCAAGCCGCGCGGCCACCATCTGCATCGCCTGGAACATGAGGTAGTTTTGTTGCGGCACGGAGATAGGGTTGGTGTGGTGCATCTTGGGGAGCAGTGGTTTGCCGTACATGGCCAGCAGAGTGAAGTCTGATTTAAACCTTGAAGTTGTAGAGGTTGTTGGGAACGAACCCTCACGTCCAAATCCCTGAAATATATACCCTGTACTATTTGATCCGGGTCGATTTTAACCTTGAGGACGTATCCAAACAGAATTGGGCGGGATGAGGGCGAGACCCACATGTCAGCAGGAGAAGTAAATATCAAGTTTTGTGTGAAATTTTTTGGCAGCGTAGGATTCAGAAGGGAGACCTGGCTCTTAGACTGCCACAATACTGTATCGGCATGGACAGCCGGCCGCCACCGCCACGAGAAATGCACGGAGCGTGGAGCGCTGCAGTGCAGCTCGGGACAAGCTAGTGCGCGATTAGAGCGAGGACAAGACTGCGTGCACGCTCGTGGTGGGCCGCCTCGGGGCGCGACGACTCCGGGTTCACCTTGCAGCCGGCGCCCGCTCGCCTAGGACCCCGCTGCAGAGAAGAACACCTTCTAGTTGTAGTACAAAGCACAGCTTCCGCCTTTGCCGCGTCGAGCACAGCTTCTGCGTGGTACGCCTCCGCTGCTGTCCACCTCCGCTACAACATGTCTAAGCGGAACAAGCCTTGAACAACGGCTCCTGTGCGTGGCATGGCTCGTCCACGTGCTCTTCCTCCTCTCTTACATGGAGGTGCCGCTGCTCTTCTTGCTCCGAGTCGGCCGAGCATCGCTGGCATGGGACGCCGGCCGGGCGTGGAGCAATACGACGAGACTACGCGTGGGGTGCGCTCGTCCACTAGCACTGGCCGTACGGGAGGAACTTGTTCCGCGGCTTTTCGGCAGTCAACTCGTTGCTCACGTCCATCTAACCATCTATCGATCCATGCAAATATAAACCATGCATGCACGTGTGTTCTGAAATCCAAGTTCAGTCAACAATCCCAGCGTCTCCGTGTCACGTCATCCAATCCCCTCCTGAAAAGGCATCAAGGTTAAAAACGACCGGGATCAAAGAGTATAGGGTACAAACTTCAGGGATTTGGACGTGAGGGTTCGTTTACGACTACCTCTACAATCTCAAGGTTTAAATTAGACTTCACTCTGGCCAGCATTTTGGGCCACGACTTGCAGGTGAAGCGGGCAGCGAGGTGGATCTCCCCCATCTCCTGCAGCCCTGAGGGGCTCAGCGCCAGTAGGGGGTAGGACTGGGAGTGCACGCGGTCCGTCTCGAGGGTGGCGAGGCGGACGCGCACCTTGCCGATTCTCTGGTGCCTGGCGTCGCGGTTGGAGTCATCAAAGACCGCGATGGTGATGACGGTGCTGACGTCGAACACGTCCCAGGTGTACTTCTCGTTCCACTGCGGCGCCGCCGTGGCGAACATTGTGCGCGTGCGCACCCACTTCTTGCCGTACTTGGCCACGACGTACAGGTTCTTCATGTCAGCCAGGTCACGCGCGCCCAGGATGTCCACCTCCAGGACTCCAATGGCGCTCTTGCGGAGCTTCTTCACCATCATGAACAAGAAGTATGTGTGTTAAATATAAGAAACATTGCATTAGTTTAATTAACATGGATCGCTCGAAATTTCCAGCTTCAAGTATACTAGTTTGTTTGTGACATAGAGAAACGACGAAACTGCTGACAAATAGCGTCGAAAGAAACCAAGTTTTCATTGTTTGCCCACTATTGACAAGTAAGAAAGGTGAAGTGTGTGCTAATCACAGGACCATCTCAAGGCGCAGCCGGCAGCAAGTCGCTGCTATAGTCCGTCATCTCATTGAGCACGTGGTACGCCGTCTCCATGGTCAGCCGCAGACGGATTTTGCCGGCGACCTCGTCCACCGTCATCCCTCGCCACAGGCTGAACCACTTGGGGCGGACCGACTTGGACAAGTCATTGCGGGCCACCGGAATGACCACTTGACCGATGGGCTCGTCGTGGCCAGCGGCCACACGCTCCTCCACGGTAACTACCAGCGGGTCCTCGGACGGCTCGCTGGCCACGAACAAGAACTCCTCGTTCCACGTCTGGTTGGCCGACCCCTGCGGCTGCCCCGGCTGCGTCCGCCTGATCTGGCTGCCCATCTGTAACTTAGCGCTGATGGTGGGCACGAGGGAGCGGCCCTCCTCGGTAGGCACGAGATCCCGCGCTGACAGGACCACGACCTTGACGTACACGAGCTTGGGGGAGTAGTACACTTTGTAGAGCGTGCCATTGGTGAGCCCATCCTCGGAAAGGGAGTGAGCTTCCAGGGGCCACGCCTTCTGGAAGGCCTCGCCGGCCATCGATGGAAGGGGCGGCTTTATCTCTGCCGCTGTTGCATGGCCGGCAGGCCGGGGCATGACGACCGTCTGGCCCGCCAGCGGAAGCGCATCTCTCACAGGGCCTCGTACGACGAAGCGGAACAATCTAGGGTCATTGTTGTTGCTCTTTTGCCCTAAGGTAGAAGATGCAGCTTCCGCTATCTGGCCATGCAATGAGAAATGGTAGAAAAGTGAACTTTTTCTTCAAACAAGGCCTGGAAAATCCTTTTTTTTTTTGCTTTTATTGATGTGCCATATGTTGCAACGGGGTTCAAGATTTCATAGGTTCTAGTTTTACATCAATAAAAGAAACAATAAAAGCAAAAAAAAAAGAATTAAAGAAACGCATCTTGCTTTATTGGTAACTAGCAAAAGAGCCCGTCCATTGCAACAGGAGCAAAAAATAACAGATGCCCCTAACCAGTAACCGTGACTCAAGACCCCAATAGGTTCATGCTATTTATTCAAAACAGGGCATTCATCTGTGTTGCCGCTTATCCTTCTCCCACCCTCGCCGACGGTGGCCTTAGTGTTGACACAATCGCAATGATCAATCCAAAGGCGTCTCTCTCCGCTTAAGTTAAGAAATCTGCTTTCCTGTTTTCCGTGTGAGGTTTTGCCGACGCGTCCATGTCTTGTTACAGATGATTTCTTTTGTATCCAATCTAATTTTAGTAGGATGTTCTTTTTCAGTTCGGATCTACACTGATACAAAAGAGACGTGGATCATGCACTATTGATTAAGGTAGTATCCTAAATAACATTTTTTAAATGGTTAACATGTCAAATAACATCATATTTAGATTCTACTATTTTATATCAAATTTCATATTTAATATGTTAAAATCGGAGTGACGGTTTAAAAGATATGACAATTTTAAAAGATAATACAAAAGAGACGCGGATCATGCACTATTGATTAAGGTATCCAATCTAATTTCATATATAATGCTGCGGGTTAACTAAGCCAAATTAGGGTGTTTTTTTGCGAAACACAGACTGCAGGTTGATTTTATGAAAGAGCGGTGGAGAGGCAGAAGCGTTCCGTACTCTATTGGAAAGTATAGATTAGTATTAGTATATATTATAACAAGTGTTTTCTACCACCAGTGATTGTTATGCTCATGTGAGCTTTGTATGTTGTATGTAATATATGTCAAAACCGAGTGTATGTACGTGTAAGATATAGTATAGAAAAATATTTGGATAGAATACAAATGTTTCCGACCACCGGTGGTAATTACCCTCCCGTGAGTTTTATATCTTGTATATAGCATCTGTCAAAACCGGAAGTGTAATTTACCACCAATGGTCATCCTGGGTGAGGAATGGTTATTCTTTACCCCCGCTATTTTACCACCAATCTTATATTTACTAATTGGAGGCACCATTCATGATCCCTCATTAATCCACATCATCAAAATTAATTAAACCGTTAGATTATAAATTTTACGGTCAGGATAAAAAGAAAACTTGCGTAATGTTCAGTCATATAAAAAGTGCATGTGACACGTGACACGTCTAACATTAGGAAAACAAAACATGGAAAGTCTCACGTAAGAAAAAAAATTAAGGAAATAAAGAAAACTTGCCCAATGTTCAGTCATATAAAAAGCCCATGTGACACGTCTAACATTAGGGAAACAAAACATGGAAAGTCTCACGTAAGAAAAAAAATTTAAGGAAATCCTCGCGCGAAAAAAACACACACAAGGAAAGCCTCCACACGTTGCCATAAATTAAGAAGGAAAGCCTCTCATGATTGAAGAAGGAAAGCCCCCATTAAAATCTCTAATGATATAATGTCAAAATAAATGATAACAGGGAAAAAGAAGCCATGATCCGGCTGATTGCCCATGAAATAAAAATACCGATGGAGACTCCCCGTTAGTTTCCAGAAAAAATACATAAACTAAATCTTTATATAATTTAAATCTACGGTTCAGATCAACAAGTGAACGTGATTAGAGTCATAAGCATATAGAATGTGTAGATCAAACATAGACGTGCTGTCAAAAAAGGAAAGAAAACGTTAGATTGTAAAATTTGTGACCGAGAGAGAAGGAAAGCTTCCATAACATAGATGATCCAGTGCTATAAAAAGTGCACGTGACACGTCCAATATTAATGTAAAGAAACAAGGAAATCCTCACGTAAGCAAACAGATAAGGAAAGTCTCTACCCGATCCCACAAATTAAGAAGGCCCCGTCCCCGTTAAAATCTCCAACAATAAAATGTCTAAAAAATACCAACGATAAAAAGGGAAAAGAATCAACGATGATTTTTTTTAAACTTAGAATCCACGATCAGGCTGTTTGCTGAAATACGTAAAAAAAAGAGAGGCTGATTGCTGAAATAAAAATACCAACGAGTTTCAAAAAAAGAAAAAGAGTCAACGGAGTCTCCACGTTAATTATCAGAAAAAACATAAATTAAATATTTATATATTAAATACACGGTTCAGATCAATAAGTGAACGTGATTAGAGTTGTAACAATACATGGTGTGTATATCAAGCAAAAAAATCATAGACGGCCTGTCAAATCTAAAGCTAAGAAAAATAAATTATAGACAGACCGATCTGCACCTCATAAACTTAAATCGTCCTGAAGTTCAAAAAAAAAACTTAAATCGTCCTGTTGTACCATTATTGCAACGATGTTTCTGTTCAATATGCAAAATCTTATGTCTCTGCCATAATCGCAATAAGCCAGCGTCATGCCATGGTCTTTGTCTCGCCTAGAACGCTCCCATCAGTTCACTTCTACATATTATCGTTGGATGCTTATGGTAGCCACTTTTTCAGTTTCGACGAGACTAATCTTGCAACCATCCACGCCACAGCATGCAAGGGACTGGAAAATTTGCCTAGATCCAAACAACCCTCAGGTTTGTTCTTACGACCACACCTAATCTCATTAGTTATATGATCCGCATGAATGTGATTAGTGATGGGTACGAATATGGATGCTATGATGATTGACATGCTCCCTATGATATCCATGGATCTTGAGTAGATTGAGTAGATGATACATGAACTAAGCATGTTGTTTTCAGATTCTGCGTACATGAGATACTAATCAAATCGCTGTTTTGATGTAACTGCATTCTGAACTGTGAAATCATGGCATGCAGAGATGAATAACAAGAATATGCTACAACATTGCTAGGCGTACCGACTATAATAGTCTCCCTATGAGCGCTAGACCTCATCTCAAACATGGCCGTTCTGTCTTTTGCTACCATTTGAATATATGAAGACACTGATGTTACTAATTGTTTGGGCACGCGCACATACTGTATGTGAAGTATGAAACTGTAGAGCCTTAGCATGTCACTGTTCTACCCTTTCTCTTTAGAATAATTTGATTACCTTTTCATGCATACTTTTTTAGTTAACACAACATTGCTAATTATAAATTGGCATCTAAAATTCTAATGTGTTGTAAACCTGCCTGTTCGGATGACTCTTTCATCCTGTGACAAGTTTGTAAAATTGATAGACATAATTGTTAAACAAAGATAAATACAATAGGCATTACATATGGACCAACAGTGCAAATTAGGGTTAAAGAGAAAATATTTATCCAATTGGTTAACATCGTGTGATATCATAAATCGTTGAAGAGGTGGCCCGGTTTCAAAATACCAACATGCCATATTTGATTTTCTAATGTAAGTCTTTGATTTTGTACAATAAATGTATCGCCTATTGTTACTAATTTTAATATTTAATGCTTAATTAAGGGTACTAGCCCGTGCAGATGCACGGGGTTGATGACTAGTGCACTATAATTTTACGTTCCGTAAGTTTTGTCTTCTGACGTAAAAAGAGAATGTAAGAAACTATATAATCGCCGTAAAAAATATTTTATGTTATGTAAAATTACAGACATAAAAACATAGTGTAAAATATACATAAACTCCAAATTTTCTTGTCTTATGACCTATATTTTTATTTTTTATACCAATATTTACATAGTGAAACAATAGGAATGTAACTATTTGAATTCCAAATGTAATTTAGTTATGAAGTGATCATAAGATTACCTTTGGTGAACAATAACTTATTATGCACCCTGGATGATGAACAGCATCACTATATATTATTTTATCCATGCAAATATAAAGTTATTTTCAACATATAGAAAAATATATACTCATATTCAATTTTTTGTGTATCTTCTTTTAAATACTTTAGATAAAGTATATATAAACATACTTAAAATGATAAAGTACTATATATATATATATATATATATATATATATATATATATATATATATATATATATATATATATATATATATATATAGACACACACACACACACATACTATTATATAATTGTATATGAGACATAAATGAAACTACGATCAAATGGTAGGATGTATTTTGTCACATGCTTTGTGTGATTTATATTAACTGCGCTTGATGTCGTCGATATGTTTGATTCACTAGTTTGATTAGTATTTTATTTATTTTCATGCTTCTGTTTTTCATTTGGGTTTCTCTAATTCTTCAGCGGTTTTCTTGTTTTTCTTTGTTTTTGTTGTTCTCACTGGTTTCTTAGTTTATTTATCAGTTTTCACTGGTTTTCTCTTTACTTTATTTTTTTATTTCTTTTTCTTTAATTTCCTTTGTTTCTTTCTTTGGTGTTTTCTTTCTTTCCTTTTTCTTCATTGGTTGTCTCAGTTTTTTTCCTCATTATAAATTTTGCTTTCACTGCTTTCATTTTATTCTTCTTTTGTTCTTCGTTATACTTTTGATTTCTTTGTTTTTCTTTTTGTGTTCGCCTTTTATTTTTTTCTTTGTTTTTTTTGTCGATTTTCATAGATTTTCTTTTTTTTTCAACGTGTTAACTTCTTCAGTACATGTTTAGCAATTTTCGTATACATCAGAAACATTTTATATATACAATTAGTCATTTTTTATATACGTGATTAACATTTTTGAAAACTTATTTATTTTTCATATACACATTTCTCTTTTGCAAATGCTTGATTATTATATTTTTAAATACTAGATTAACATTTATTGAATACATGCTTAAAATTTATTTTACACATGGTCAACATTTTTATACATATTTCAGATTTTTGTAATGCTTGATTTTTTTTCAAATACAAGATTAATAATTGGTAATTGTTTGATTAACATGTTTTAAATACGTGATCAATTTTTCTCATACTCATTAGTATTTTTCTATATATATTTTTTGTATACATGAGAAATATTTTCTTTAAACGCATTTAACATTTTCAATGTTATTTAAATAAATTTTTTTGTAGTATATTTAATTAGAATATTTGGAAGTACAAACAAAAGTGAACAAGAGAGCAAAAAAATAAAAAATAAAGTAAAAGAAAAACAAGGTTGTGGCCTCCAGCATGCCTGGGCTGGCCCATCTCGCGCCGCTTTCAAGTCAAGCTTCCCTCGGTCTCGCCAGAATCGAGATATAACCCCGCACGGGCATTTCCTAAACGGCGCCCGTAGCGCCCGTTTTAGGCTTAACGGTACAGGGCGCACACCCCTTTCACCGCACTGGGCCGGCCCACGTTACTTTTTTTAAAGACGCAAAAAACAGCGTCCCCACGGTTACTCGAACTGGCGATCTTCTTGCTCAGAGTTGTTGTCACAACCAACCAGCCAGCCTACTTGACGTGTTTACTACTGGCCTTTTTCTTCTTATAATCTTTTTTTTATTTGCTGGAATGGTTTTCTTTTTTTTCGTTTTTGGAACAGTTTTTTCTTTTTCCCTTTTTATTGGAACGGTTTTGTTCATTTTTTCTTTTCTGCTAAATGCGTGAACATTTTCTGCAAAATCGATGAACTTTTCTCACCAAATTCCATGAACTTTTGTCAAAATTGATGAACTTTTTTTCAAATTCAATGAAATTTTTTTGAAAACCAATGAACTTTTTTAAATTCGATGAACTATTTTCGAATTGGATGAACTATTTTCAATATCCAAAATATGTTCAGATTTTTCGAATTCGTTTGAATTTTCAGAAAATGTTTTTCGAAATTCCTAATTTTGTTCATGTTTTCGAATTTTGTTCACGTTTCAAAAATAGTTCTGAATTCCAAATTTTTGTTAACCATATTAAAGAAAAATGTTCACCATACATTGGAAAAATGTTCAGTGTGTATAAAATATGTTCATCATGTATAGAAATTTTGTTCAGCATGCATTCAAAAGGAGTTCATCGTATTTAAAAAAAAGTTCTACGTGTATTAGAATATTGTTCACTATACATTGAAAAAATGTTCAGTGTGTATTAAAAATGTTCATCGTGTAGAGAAATTTTGTTCAGCATGTATTCAAAAAAAGTTCAGCGTATTTTAAAAAAATGTTCAGTGTTCTTTGAATAATGTTCACCCTATACTAAGAAAATGTTCAATGTGTATTCAGAACTATTTTTGAATACGCGTGCCTTTTTTTGCATAACCAAGAACTCCATCCGTAATATTTGAACATATTTTCAATAATTGAAATGTATAAATGCCATAGTGTATTGTGCAATAAATAGTGCGTCTGTTAGCTGTTTATTTTTATTTTTTTGAGAAAGTTAGCTGTTTATTTAAACGTTCGCGGTGGGAATATCCGCTAGCAGTTGGGTGGTGCAGTGGCTAGCCTCACCGTGTGGAAGCGGGAGGGCGCGAGGTCGAATTGCGGTCGGGAAGTATTTTTGGCTGTCATTTTTCTCTCTGCTTTGTTGCGTGATAGTGGGCCGGCCCAATCAACCGCTGCTGCGGGCGCCAGATCCCTTGCGCGGCGCTGAAGGCGCCCTATAGGAGGTCCCCCGCGCACGTGGCTAAGTGACTGCGACCTGAATCCTCTTGGGCTGGTTGTGTTTTCGGGTTGTGGGCAAATTATGTAGTACAATAATAAAAGTTGCTTTTACTAAAAAAATACAAGTTGCTAATTATTTTGATGGGAGCAACTAGTTAAAAGGTGCCGCTGGATGGGCTTTAGGGGCACCGGTGGGCACACAGGGGAAGAGCCGTTGTCACATGGCACACGTTGAAAATTCTAGAAAACAAAATTTGTATCGCATTGGATGCATCCTGCATAGGAATCTTTTTTTCCCTTGGTTTTGTCTGTGTTTTTAGATTTCCAACTTGGCTCAGGTTTTTCCTATTTATTCTTGATTTTTTTGGTTTATCTGGATTTTTGTTTGTCGTTCTTGTTTTTTTTTCAGGTTTTACTATTTTTTCAAAACTATTTTGTGCTCCCGTCTTGCATACGTTAATTAATGTTGGGATCACATGTGCACTACACACAGGGGATTAAAAATAAACTATTGCAAGGAGCTAGCACAAGTATTGTACATAGGGGAGTACAAGTATACTATAGTTGGGAGTATAACTTGTGCCCAAAAACAGTTTGTCAAAATCAATCAAGATGAGATCAATTTTAAAATATTTTAACAAGAAAAGTGCAACTGTGAAAACAGTTCATAATTTGGACACATGGACCTTGTGCATTCGTATTTTGAGTTGCAATTTATTTGTCAGCATGTTCTTTATTAAAAAATAACTAACTATTAGGAAAATATATCTCACAAGGGATCTACTAATATTAATTTTGTTTTTTATTTTCTCGCAAAAAAATTGGTTTTTTATTTGCTAATTACTTATAACCAAGGGAAATCATGTAAAACTTCGAAGACATGTTTGATTGACACAAATTCTAAAGCTACTATTATTATTGAATCAGAGGTAGTATGTAGAAAAAGGTTCTAGATTCAAAACAGGGATGTGCAATTAAAGCTCATACTCTACAAGTATTGGTATTAGTAACAACTCGGAATTAAAGGAAGAAGTACACAAACTCTCACTTTTTGAACATACCTGCATACTTTCCGTTTCGTGAAGCCTGTTAATTATATCTCGTGCGCTAGCTGGTCTCTTCTCGGGATTGAATTCTCTACACTGTACAGCTATCTCGTAGCATTCTTGTATTTGTTCACATAATGTGTCTCGTTGTGATCTATCCAACCTATCGCTCCAACTTTCAAGTACCTAAAAAGTTGCAGTAGTGAGTTATGTTCTAAAAGTCAAATATGTATATTATATACCGACCACATACATTCAGGCATCAAACTGACAAAAACAATTCTCTAAAAAATAACTTGTGTACCCGTAAATTCAAGTCAGCTATCACCGTGTAAATTGCAATTTAGAAATGCAACACCAAAACTAAGAGCAAATATTCTTCCAAAAACAATCTGTTTTGCTGATTCGTTTGATGCCAGATTGTGCTTTTCACTGGACAACTACTAGGTGTGCTGCCATAAATGATATTACGCAATATCTAAAACTAAAACTTAATGACAATATGCATTGTGGAAGCGTGACAATTATTTTAAAGTCGACCCTTCTTAGCCAAAAGGGAAACTGATCTGTCATCTTTCTAACAATGACATATCTTGTCCTTACGTCCTCGATACGTTCATGTCCCTTATGCCCGGTCAGTATTTCTAAGATAATAACACCAAGACTATACAAGTCAGCGCTGCGTGTGATCACACCCCCTCCGGAAAATTCAGGTGCCCAATATCCCCTGTATAAAAATATAAAAATCCGATCAACTAGTGAACAAAGGGAGTTCAGTTTAAATAACAAAACACACAAAAAAATGAGCTTTGAAGAGAACTTAGTTAGCTTACACTGTTCCAAACATGTTTTTCGTAATATCCCGGCTTTGATTTTCATCGAAGTATCTCGACAGGCCAAAATCAGCAATTTTAGGTACCATATTATTGTCGAGAAGTATATTGGCGGGTTTTAAATCCAAGTGAACAATAAAGCTCTCATGAAGGTATTGTAGACCCATGCAAATCCCTTTGATTATTTCGTAGCATGTTCCCCACTGACGATATGGATCTATAAAGGGGAGAAGAGAAATCGGGTTTTGAGATACTTGATGTATTAACTTTTGAATAATAGATGCTATATGTCACACCCCGCATTACACGATTTGTAGTCTATGAAGAAAATAAAGAGAAAAGTTAGAGGTCACATGGTCCTACCCTTGATATACTCATAAAGACTCCCATTAGGTATATACTCGAAACAAAGCAGTCTTTGGCGGGTCTCTGCCATGACAGGTTTTCCATCGAATGTTTCCCTACTTCTTTGTGTGTCATCACAATATCCCAGAAATCTTACTACATTTTTGTGCTTTGCCCGCATTAGGCATTCGACCTCTCGGTCAAATTCTGTGTCCGTCATTAAGAAGTTGGACAACTTCTTCACGGCTATCTCCTTATCACCAAGTATTCCCTGCTTTCAGAGCCTTGTTAGTATAGCTTCAGTTTAAGTTCGAAATCAAGCATGACTAAGATCGGAATGCATACCTTATAAACCACTGCAAATCCACCACTTCCAATCTCCTGGTCATGAGAGAAATCACTTGTGATGTCCTCCAACAGCGATAATGGCAGGTTCTTGGGCTCTGTGGCTTCATCAACTAACACTTGCTCTAGGTAACTTCGTGCAATACAAGCTTTGCGCTCCATTTGCAGTTAGTATGTAATTGACCTGGAAACAAGAGAAAACTGATTATGTATGTACACAAGCCTAGCTACTAGATCCAAATCTCCAATTACCCAGGTAGGTAATCAGTGAGAGTGAAGTAATATCGTATATATTCAGTACCGAACATGTAAAGATCACTCACCTATATAAAAGAGAAAGCAGCAATTTTGATTTCGACAGCGCTTGATGACGTCCTTTCTAGTTGCAAACTGGTGGAAAATTGATCGACCAGAGAGCTGCAATAAACAATGAGTATAATCCGCGGGCAACCGATTCCCGTAAGCACCAGCTGCTTCTCAAACTGAACCTAGCGAGAAGAAAGTGATAATAGCAAGTACCTGGCCAAGCTTTGGTGCTGCCTACTGAAGGCGCGATCCAGCTTCAGATTTAATTACCTTTCTCGCGAAGGAGGGGATGGGGTATTGAGAGAGGAGTACACGCTGTTCAAGTAATTGCGCTGCCAACGTACATGATGAATAATTGAGCTGTGTGTGTGTGTGGTGCCAGCGGAATCCATCACGATATAATGGCATCCTGGAGAGGTTCCGCGGCTGGGCGGACGAAATAGTCTACGACGTGTACGCGTGCAATCAAAGCAGATACAGACGGATGACGCGCGCCATATATCCCAAGCCATTATTTCTTTTCTTCGAGTTGGAATAGAATCGAACAAGTCTTCTTCCTTTTTTCTTTGCGGGATACAAATGCAGATGATATTTTTTTTCAACACAGGATGGATTTTGTTAGTGTAAAATGGAGCATCAAGAGGATCAAAACACTATAAGCACACACCTGACCTCTGGATAGCTATTTTTTTTTTAGAAAGGAGGTTGTCCCCCGGACTCTGCATCAGAATGATGCATTACGGTCATTTTATTAATAAGTGATAGCTAGTATGCACATAGCCAGAGGCGGAGCTAGGGCCCCAAACCTGGGCGGGCTAGTACAAAGAGGGCCAACTATTTTTACCAGCTTGGCGAGAGGAGGCCAACGATCGGGGCGGGTGTGGGGGCACTGAAGATCGCTGGAAAAAACGGCATGCTAATAGCGTATTGAGAATTGTCTTGCTAAATAAATCAGTATACAACGTCTCATTAATAGCACGAGCACGCTAATAGCATATTCTAAAGCTGACGCTATTTTGCTATCACATGCTATTTTTTTCCTTGGTGAAGGTCCAGAGAAGCATATGGTGTATGCGAAAGGAGACCAATGAATAGTCCTTGGATGGCAGACGATTGTATAAGTTGAGGAGCAGGTTGGTCCTGCCCCGCAACCACGGCGGTCGGAGGAAGTATAACACCATCATCATGGCCACCACCCGGAACGGCGTCAAGTACAGTACGATAGCCATCACCAGCAAAAGCGCCATGAAGACGGGCGTCAACCTAGGGTCGTGCCAGCGAAGCAGCGACTGCACGCGCTCCCCCTGTGCAGCTAGGTCGACGAGTACCCCCTGCACCATCCCACACAGGCTCCGGATGCGATCGTATCTCAGCCTCACCGTGTCATCTGGCTTGGATGACGGGAACGTGTCGAACTCTTCATCCAGCTCGTCGGGGTACGCCAGATCCTGGTACCACCACATAACTATATCTATGTGCTCGTTCGGGTGCGCGAGCTCCGCGCGTGACAGCATCGTGCCTATGTGTGGAGGCTCCCGTGGCCGACGGCAGTAGTTGCACGCCCCGACAATGATCATGCACAGGAACACGGCCGGCAAGACCAGCTCCAGGTAGCACACCAGCTTCAGCAACACCACGTGCACCAACATCGTCATCAGTGGGTTCTTCCACTTGCAGATGACGCCGCAGAAAGTGAGCAGGCCCGGTTGAAGTTTGCCCTGCTTAGGCGCAGGCTGAACTTGTGCCGGTTCATGTCGAGCATGTAGCCATGTACTCCATCACCTCCCTAGGCAGCGGCGGATCAGCCTGTTGGAACCGCAGCCCTCTCTGATGCTAGACTGAAGGTAGACGCATCACTTTTTTCTGGCGACCAACGCCCCGGCATTTCAACGCCCCGGCGCTCAAACGCCCTTTTCTTTCAGCTGGCTTAGGTTACATCAACGATTACAAGGCCTTTTGTATCCATACAGCGACGCAGCGCCCACGCAACTCCTCCGGCCGATACGCTCACGTACACAACAAACTTCACATACATCTACACATGCAGCTTGATTCGTACGTTCCGGCCGCAGGGACGACGCACTCCTATACGCACGACGGGGTTGCCTCCAACGGCCCCTGCTGCATGCACTAACAAACTGCAGACTAACTCATACTTGCCTAGCCTGCTGCATGCACGCACACCGCACCGGCCACTAAGCCAACTAACTACATGCATCAAGATTAGTACTAACACAACCCTTCCCAGGCGCGTGGCCACAATCACCATCATCTCGACCCGGAGGTATTCCAGCTGCAGCATGGACAGAGGGTTGGTGTAGTGCATCTTGGGCCGCAGCGGCCACCCATACTGTGCCAACATGTTTGCCCAAGCCGTACAGGTGAACAAGACGGCGAGGAGCTCCCCTGTCTTCTTCAGTCCCGTCGAGCTCAGTGCCATGAGCGGGTAGAAGTGTGCGTACACGCAGTCGCTCTCTAATGTCGCGAGCCAGACGCGCAACTTGCCAATCTGTTGGTCCATCGTTGATCCATTGCCATGGCCGAAGAGGTGGTTGTTGTTGAAGATGACGACGGTGATTGTTGGAACCGCTCTCTCTCTCTCATGGATGGAGCACTTTTTCTGGCGACCAACGCCCTGGCAACGAACGCCCCGGCGCCCCAACGCCTCCTTTATATTCAACACCCAGGCTACATCATGGCCCATTTCGGCACCACACCAGCCACTAACTCCAC
Source organism: Triticum aestivum (assembly GCF_018294505.1). Taxonomy (NCBI): domain Eukaryota; kingdom Viridiplantae; phylum Streptophyta; class Magnoliopsida; order Poales; family Poaceae; genus Triticum; species Triticum aestivum. The sequence continues at coordinate 810,327,862 of NC_057798.1, read as the reverse complement.
GCACGCACGCACTAGTCTAGCTAACGAACTCACTAAGCCAGCTACATGCACGGCGTCCATATCCATGATGCATGCATGCACTAACCAACTAACCTGCTAACTACGGTGCACGCGAGTACAGAGGAGACCCGGCCATGCAGGCTAGCTAACGAACCAACGCACCAGCCCTCCACTCTCGCCAACGGCCGCTGCCTTACGAGCCAGACATGGAGCGCATACTCGCGCACGCACATCAGTCATCGCCCCGAGAAGTGGTTTACTCCCAACACACTCCTAAACCACGACCTCGCCATCGCCGGAGTTGTTGTAGCTTTCGTCATTGTCGTTGTCATGGCCGTGACCCAGCCCGCGGACCCGACCTGGCGCATCGACGCCGGTCGCACCGCCACGGAGCCGACCTGGCGCACTGACGCCGGTCGCACCGTGCTCCGTCACGACCCCGGCGACATACGTCGAGCTCCATCTCCGCCGGCGACACACGCTTGGCGTCCCTCCGCACCCCCACGTCCCGCGTGCACCCGGCGCGCCCGACGAGCCCGACCGCATCAGTGCGTCCCGCACGTCCCGCGTGCATCCGACGCGCCCGACGAGCCCGACAGCACCAGACGCTCACCGCGTGCTGCCTCCGCGTCCGCCATGGCAGGCGCCACGCCGCGGCTCCGTGCCACGCACCTTCCACGATTGTCGCCCCGAGCCGTCGCGCCCTCTGCGCCACCACGCAGGTCCTTCGCGACCTCCTTGTCTCCGCGACCGCCGTGCCCTTCGCGCGCACTCCCCACGTCCCCGCGCTCCCGGCCCGCGCTCCCGCCGCGCACGTATGCATCTGCGCAACCAGGTCCAGCGCCTCGACGCGGTCCACTCCCGCGGTCCCGACGCGTCCAGTGCGCACCCATAACATGCACCGGTCGCGCCCAGCTCGCCGCCTCGTCTTATTGCCCTGCACCGCCGCGGCCTCCATGCCCCCATGCAGTGCCTCCACGCCGCCACACCATGTTGCGCCACCGCGCCGCAGCGCCTCGGCGGCCTCCGCGTCGCCGCACGTACGACGTCACCGCCCGCCGTATCCGCCACGCGCCTGACAGCTACAGCGCGGGCCATGTTCATGGGCCGACATACGACCCGGAGCTCCGCCGTGCAGCCGCCGGCGAGCGCTGCCATCGCTGCCACGCCTCCGGCACGGCAAGCACGCCCAAGACACCAAGCTCATGATACCAATTGTTGGAACCGCTCTCTCTCTCTCTGATGGATGGAGCACTTTTTCTGGCGACCAACACTCCGGCGACGAACGCCCCGGCGCCCCAACGCCTCCTTTATATTCAACACACAGGCTACATCATGGCTCATTCCGGCACCTCACCAGCCACTAACTCCACGCACGCACGCACTTGTCTAGCTAACAAACTCACTAAGCCAGCTACATGCACGGCGTCCATATCCATGATGCATGCATGCACTAACCAACTAACCTGCTAACTACGGTGCACGCGCCTATAGAGGAGACCCGGCCATGCGGGCTAGCTAACAAACCAACGCACCAGCCCTCCACTCTCGCCAACGGCCGCTGCCTTACGAGCCAGACATGGAGCGCATACTCGCGCGCGCACATCAGTCATCGCCCCGAGAAGTGGCTTACTCCCAACAGTGATGACGTGGTTGATGAGGTCGAACAACTCCCAGATCTACGACTCGTTCCACTGCGGCGACGCTGTGCCGAACATCGTGCGTGTTCGCACCCACCTGGCCAAAACATCATGGAGACATTACTTCTTTGAAGAGGCGTTGTAAGCGCCTCATCAATTTTTCGCTAAAATGTTAGTCTGATTAGCTCCTTCATCGGGTTGACTGGAACATCAATCAAAAACAGCAAGTACAACCAGTAAACTAAATTCTTGATGCTTTCATTATTTAGAAAACAAAAAAAAGATCTGCGGTGAGATGGAAAGTCTCATGTTCAGTTTTTTGTTGAATTGCTGTACTAAGTTTTTAAATGAAAGTTCCGTTCTAGAAATAGTTTGATAGATGAGAAGCACATCATGCATCTGCTAATGATTATCAGACATCGATTTATCAGGTTTATTTCATTTTTTGTTATAGAAAAGCAATCAAGTTGTACCTTGTAATCACATAATCACATTATATGTACCTCTAGCTTCAGTATGCTGTCAGCAAGTTCCGTTTTCTTCAAAAAAGAAATATTTTCAGTTCCAAAGCTTTGACCTTGGATTGGATTTCGGAGCTTTTTCTGATGTTTCTTCTTGGTCAGTTTCTCATGAGGTATGTGTCGTGGTTCTAAGTCTGACAGTAGAATGGGGGGTAGGTATGGAGAGGCAAGATCCTAGCTATGGAGCAGTTGTATGGACAAGGGATGTACGAGTTCAGGCCCTTCTCGGAGGAAGTAACAGCCCTACGTCTCAGAGCCCAGAGGCGGTCGACTGGATTATGTGTGTATAGATTACAGGGGTGCGAACCCTTTACACTGAGGAGGGGGATGGCTTATATAGTGTCTGCCAGACCCCTTTGGCCCTCAGTTATGCAGGGTTTTAAAGTACATTAAGGCTAGGCGTTACTGGTAACGCCTTACATAAAGTGTCCTAAATGCCATAAAGACTACTTAATTACAGACCGTTTGGATGCAGAGTGACTCTTGATCTCCTGGTGGTCGAGTGAGTCTTCATGGTCGAGTCCTTCGAGTCCGTCGAGTGAAATCTCTCTTGGTCGACTGGAAGGTAGTTTCTCCTGAGGGTGCCCTTGGGAAGGGTACTTAAGACAGGTCTATGACCCTACCCTAGGTACATGACTTCATCATTAGCCCCCGAATGGATCGAGGTTTGAGTGAGGAAGGAGTTGATAATATTTCCGACCTATTTTTGTGCTCTGAACGTGCCTCATTTCGGACCAATAATCTTTTTGTTGATGGCAGCAACTTTTCTTTCAGTCGCCTTGATCCATTCTTTTCTTCTGTCGAGTGAACTTTTGAACTTAGTAAACTTCCGAGCGACGGATCGCAGGAAATCTTCCGTCTGACAGATTGATCTGCTGTTAGCGGATTTTGTGGGATCCGAATTTTGGGAAGAGCGCGAAGCGGGGCGGACCGCGGCGCTCGGATGGGATAGGGCATAGACGCCTCGATTTCCGCGCCGCCTTTTTCGCCACGTATCGCGTGCGCGCGACTATTTCGGGATGTGATAGGATCGCCTGGGCCCACTCGTCAGCCACTCGGAAGCGTCCTCATAAAAGGTGTCAGGCGAGGGTTTTTGAACAGTATCCCCCCATTCCTCCTTCTGCCCTCTCCATCTCCTCCCGCCGCGCCTGCTCTCGCCCCCGCCCATCCACTCCTCGTGCACTTCGTCGGCGACAATGGTGAAGGAGAAGACGGCGGCTTTGGAGCGCGCGAAGAAGGCGACAGCGACGGGGAAGGCGAAAGGGAGAGCGTCCAGTCGGGGCGGATCCTCGTCAAGGTCCCGCCTGCCACAAGGTTGGGTCCAAGGGGATTGGATCCGCTCGACCATCACCGAGACGGATCTCAATGAGATGGCCAACGAGGGCTTGATTCCTCACGGGGCAGCGAGGCTCCCGGGGAACGAGTGGCAACCGCAGCCGCAGGAGGGTCAGTGCGTTCTTCTAGCTACTCACGTAGACCGTGGGTTCTCCCTGCCTCCGAGTGTTTTCTTCCGTGGGTTCTTGAATTTCTTTGGGGCGCAACTCCACCATTTCAATCCAAATTCCACTGCCTACCTTGCTGCCTTCGTGTCCATGTGCGAGAACTTCCTGGGTTGTCGACCACACTGGGGTCTCTTTAAGCACATATTCACTTGTCGCTCACAGACAGTGAAAAAGGCGAGTCCGGATGATGATAGGACTAAGGTTATTCAGATGTGCGGGGGTCTTGGGATTCAGATGAGGAGCAAGAGTACTTTTCCGGCCATGACCCTTCCTGAGTCGATCAAAGGATGGCAGTCGACTTGGTTCTACTGCCAAGACGAGTCGACGCCGGGGCAGTCGACTGGTCTCCCTCCATTTTCCATGGACCGAGTGAACAAGCCCTCTTGTCTGAAGGTGCTCCCTGAGGAGAAAGCCCAAGTAAAAATGCTGATGGAGCGTGTAGTCCAGCTAGTTCGGGAAGGAGTGACGGGTATGGATCTTCTGGAGGTCTTTCTTAGGCGGCGCATCCAACCACTTCAGTACCAAGGGCACCCAATGTGGCTGTATTGTGGAACCGAGGATGAAACTCGGGTCCATCCAGAAGCAGTCAACGACGCCACACTTGACAGGTGGATGGCCGCGATCACAGGGAATAAGGACAACCCTCGAGGAGCCAGGAGGATTCCACCACTCGACCATTCCTACACTCCGAGCACGGTATGCCCACTTTATCCTCAATTGTAATCTTGCTATACTCATTCTGCTTTTGCTGCAAACTGGTTGATTGATCTTTGCTTTGTTGTCTGTCAGGCCACCACTGAATTATACTCGATGCCCAATGGAGCACAGACGCCGACTGAGGAGGAGGAAGGAAGTGGGGGCGAAAGCAAGGAGGAGTGGGACTCGGATGCTGTTCACGATGATGAGGGTGATGACTCTGGTGAGGAGGAAGAAGAGGAGGAGGAGGAGGAAGAAGTTGCACCTCCTCGCTCGGAAAGACGCTCGAAGCTCGTCCATGTCCCTGCAACCGAACGTGGTAAGGGGGTCGCGACTGTCGCGCAGTCGACTAAGCGCCCTCGGACCACTTCTCCGGCGCCGACTGAGAAGGCTCCGAAGCAATCTCGAGTGGCGCCATCGAAGCCGGCGAAGGTCTTGCCGAAGATGAAGGTGGTGATTCCCACCATATCAGGGTAATAGTGCTACTTGAGTCTTCTTGTTCTACATGAATTTATTTTTGGTCGACTCATGAGTTAACCGAGTGACTTTCAGAATTGAAGTGCTGCTACTTCTGATACCTCGGCCAGGGCTGAAGATCATGAGATGGAAGACGCTGCCACTTCAAAACCTGGTATGACTTTCATAGTCCCGTCTTCAGTCGATTGGCTCTTTGTCTTTAATTTTGATTCTTTTCTGTAGCTCCGTCCAATGTCGTTATTACCCTTCCTGACAACGACGATGAGGAACCACTGAGGCCAAGAGGAGCAGGAAAGCGTCTACTGGCAAGGCGACTCAGGACGTGCCAGCATCCGAGACACTGGTCGCGGAGGGAGAGAACACCACTCGGCCTACCGTATCTTTTGCGGTGCCGTTGACGAGTGCTCGCCCCTCATCGTTGAGTGCTGCACAGCCGTCACTTTTCTCGACCCACTTCGTCCCAGAGGACCAAGCCAGGGCTGCGAAAGAAGCAATACGCCAGGCGGGAGTCATGATGGAGCAAGTGAAGGCCATCCGAGAAGCTAGCCAGGCCGCCTATGACGCCAGTTCAGCTCTTCAAAGTAACGTTCAGGTCAGTCGGTCACCGCCTATTCTGTTAGGATATGATATCTGAAAACTCTTCTTTCTGAAATTCATAGTGATTGTCCTGCACCCACTGGGTGTGTTGATTGGAATTCCGGTTTAGTGGGGGCACGCTGAGTGCACCCAGTGGGTGTAGTCCCCAAGGCTATGGTGGACTGCTGGCAGTCGACCATAGTCTTTATAGATGAAGTTTTTCCTTCATTTGACTAGGTCGAATGGATTTCCAGACCAGTGGGGGCACGCTGAGTGCACCCACTGGGTGTAGTCCCCGAGACTGTGGTCGACTGCTGGCAGTGGACTACAGTTTGAAGAACATCTCCCGTTTTTTTTGTTTTTTTGTGTTGGTCGACTGGTCGACTCTGACTTGATAGAACTAGTGGGGGCACGCTGAGTGCACCCACTGGGTGTAGTCCCCGAGACTATGGTCGAATGTTTGCATTCGGCTGTAGTCTTAGAAACGTATGGTTTTTCCTTAGTCACTCGGAAGTGAATTGTCTTTGACATCTGTCGATTGGTTCTTCATAGAAATCCTGCGACCTTGCGCCTCTCTACACCGAGTTGGAGAACAAACACATCCAGCTCGAGCTTGATCTGAAGCTGGCCCAAGAGAATTTAACGAAGGCGAAGGAGGAAGCTAAAGGTATGTTTGGTGAGGCTTTCGATGACTGCCGTTGCTCCTCATTTGTTTCAAAGTCTGACCTTGCTGTAACTTTGCAGTCAAAGTGAAGGATGCCCAGAAGAAGAAAGACCTTGAGTTGGCTGAAATGCAGAAAACAACTTTAGAGAAGACCAAGCTCGCAGACGAGAAGTTGGCTTCGGTCACCAAGCATGAAGAAGAAAACACCAATCTGAAAGCTGCTCTTGATGCTGCCAACAAAGAGGTCAGTCGACTGAAAAGTGATAAGATTGCCCTGAGTGACAAGGCCAGTGAGTTGGTGGGGAAGAAGAACGATCTGGAGGCTTATCTGGGCAGACTCGCCAAGAAGCTATTACTCATGCTCGAAGGTAATCTTTTGCACCAAACAGGTATATTAAGTGTGATCTTTCCATTCGACTGTTGCCTTGACTCGGTGGTTGTGCTTGCAGAATTTTGCCAGAATTTTGAAGAGGAGACTGGTCGACTGGAGCCAAACCTGGACCCCATCAACTCTCCTGTGATGGATGAAGTCGCCATGAACGTGTTCCGGCTTGAATCTCGTGTTGCTGCCATCGTTGATTATCTCGCAAGGCTGAAGGTCGCCACATCCCGCATCGACACCACGCTATGGCCCAGAGAGACGCTCCAGAATGACCTCGAGTCTCTGATGACTCGACTGAACACAGTCCCAAGTCGAGTGCAGGAGTGGAAGAAGTCTTCTGCCAGGTGTGGCGCTGACGTTGCTCTATCTTTGGCCCGAGTTCATTGCAAGGAAGCACGAGAGGACAAGCTGGCGGCCCTTAGGGTGGCTAACACCAAGAAACACGATTTCCAGTCATTCATGGAGACCTTCATCGCCGCTGCCACTCGGATTGCTGATGGAATCGACCTGGACGAGTTTGTTGCACCTTCCAGCCCTCCACAGGAGGGGTAAAAAACTTCTTGAGCTCGACACTTTAAATTTGCCTCGGTATGCCGAGTGATTTTTGTAACCGACAAACCTTAACAGGCTTAGCGCCTGAGCACTTTCGGTTCTGTCAGGTGTTATCCGAATTTGGATTCGACGTTTTAAATATGCTTGCATTTTGTTTGAGGTATCTTTTGCAGGTTAAAGCGAGGTGCTTATTGCAATCGACTTGTTCCCCAATTCGCTTAGGCAGGCACTGGGCTGCAGCTAAGCCTCCGAGTGGGAGGTCTGCTCTCCACTCTGTAGGATTTTCAAAACTTAGGCGAGCACTGGGCTGCAGCTAAGCCCCCGAGTGGGAGGTCTGCTCTCCACTCGGTAGGATTTTCAAAACTTAGGCGGGCACTGGGCTGCAGCTAAGCCTCCGAGTGGGAGGTTTGCTCTCCACTCGGTAGGATTTTCAAAACATAGGCGAGAACTGGGCTGCAGCTAAGCCCCCGAGTGGGAGGTCTGCTCTCCACTCGGTAGGATTTTCAAAACTTAGTCGAGCACTGGGCTGCAGCTAAGCCCCCGAGTGGGAGGTCTGCTCTCCACTCGGTAGGATTTTCAAAACTTAGGCGGGCACTGGGCTGCAGCTAAGCCTCCGAGTGGGAGGTTTGCTCTCCACTCGGTAGGATTTTCAAAACTTAGGCGGGCACTGGGCTGCAGCTAAGCCCCCGAGTGGGAGGTCAGCTCTCCACTCGGTGGAAAGATTTTCAAAACTTAGGCGGGCATTGGGCTGCAGCTAAGCCTCTGAGTGGGAGGTTTGCTCTCCACTCGGTAGGATTTTTAAGGCATCCTTCTTATGGAGAACACGTTGTACTTGTGGCGTAGCTCGGAGGAAAGGGTAGCAGTCGACCGGCACCTCGTTCTCCTTGCGGAGCGCACGTTGTTCTTGTAGTGTAGCTCGGAGGAGAGGGTAGCAGTCGACCTGCACCTCGTCCCCCTTGAGAGCGCACGTTGTACTTGTGGCGTAGCTCGGAGGAGAGGGTAGCAGTCGACCTGCACCTTGTCCTCCTTGCGAGCGCACGTTGTACTTGTGCCGTAGCTCGGAGGAGAGGGTAGCAGTCGACCTGCACCTCGTCCTCCTTGCGAGCGCACGTTGAACTTGTGGCGTAGCTCGGAGAAGAAGGTAGCAGTCGAACTGCACCTCGTCCTCCTTGCGGAGCGCACGTTGAATTTGAACTTAGGCGAGTACTTAGACTGCAGCTAAGCCTACGAGTGGGAGGCTGGCTCGTCACTCGGTAGGATTTTATTGAAACTTAGGCGAGTACTTGGACTGCAGCTAAGCCCCCGAGTGGGAGACTGGCTTTCCACTCGGTAGGATTTTATTGAAACTTAGGCGAGTACTTGGACTGCAGCTAAGCCCCCGAGTGGGAGACTGGCTCGCCACTCGGTAGGATTTTATTGAAACTTAGGCGAAACGGATTGCAGCTAAGCCCCCGAGTGGGAGGCCGGCTCGCCACTTGGTAAGGATTTTTTTAGAAACTTAGGCGAAATGGATTCGCAGCTAAGCCACCCACTGAGGAGGAATTTTACTGAACAAATAAAAGTTACAAAAATCATTGGGGAAATTATGACACTATTATCTTGCGAAACATGAACTACAGAAGTACTTTTATTATGACTCATCCGAGTGAATACTTAAGTGTAAAAGGGGCGGAGTAACTCCGCGTTCCAAGCTCGGGGCTCGTCGATGTTGTGTTCGACGTTGTAGAGACGGTACGCCCCGTTGTGGAGAACCTTGGTGACGATGAAGGGTCCTTCCCAAGAAGGAGCAAGCTTGTGTGGTTTCTACTGATCCACTCGGAGAACCAAATCCCCTTCCTGGAAGGCTCGACTCTTCACGTTTTTGGCGTGGAAGCAATGCAAGTCCTGTTGGTAGATGGTCGATTGGATAAGAGCCATCTCCCTTTCTTCCTCTAAAAGGTCGACTGCATCCTGCCATGCTTGTTCTGCTTCGGCTTCAGTGTAGAGCTCGACTCGAGGAGCGTTGTGGAGCAGATCACTCGGTAAGACCGCTCCAGCTCCATAAACTAAGAAGAATGGAGTTCTTTCAGTCAACCGGTTAGGCGTGGTCCTTAGACCCCACAGCACCGAGGGAAGTTTATCGACCCATGCTCCAGCCGCATGCTTGAGGTCACGCATCAGTCGGGGTTTCAACCCTTTGAGGATCAAGCCATTGGCCCGCTCCGCTTGTCCATTCGACTGGGGATGGGCGACTGAAGCGTAGTCGACTTGTGTGCCCTGAGATGTGCAGAACGCCCTGAATTCCTCCGAATCGAAGTTTGATCACTAAAGCCTCTGAACGCCCTGAATTCCTCCGCTTGTCAGTGATGATGCTGTGTGGGACTTCATATCTGAATATCAGTTCTCTGATGAAGCTGACAGCAGTACCGGCGTCAAGGTTCTTGATGGGTTTAGCCTCAATCCACTTGGTGAACATGTCGACTGCTACCAGTACATGTGTGAAACCGCTTTGTCCTGTTCTCAAGGGACCAACCATATCCAAACCCCATACTGCGAAGGGCCAGACGAGTGGTATGGTCTTTAGAGCTGATGCAGGCTTGTGTGACATGTTGGAGTAAAATTGGCATCCCTCGCACTTGTCGACTATTTCTTTTGCCATTTCATTCGCTCTTGGCCAATAAAATCCGGCTCGGTATGCTTTGGCCACGATGGTCCGAGAGGACGCATGATGGCCACAGGTTCCCGAGTGGATGTCATCAAGGATTATTCGACCTTCTTCTGGCGTTATGCACTTCTGACCAACTCCAGTCGCGCTCTCTCTGTATAGCTGTCCTTTGATCACAGTAAAGGCCTTGGATCGACGGACGATCTGTCGAGCCTCTTCCTCGTCCTCCGGGAGCTCTTTTCTCGGGATATATGCGATGTATGGAACTGTCCAGTCGGGAGTGATCACTAAAGCCTCCATGACCAAGTCGACCACTGCTGGGACTTCAACCTCAGTCGGATCTGTGGCACTCTTGGGCTGCGGAGCTTCTTCGGTAAAAGGATCTTCTTTGACTGATGGTGCATGGATATGCTCCAAGAACACATCGCTGGGAATGGCTTCTCTCTTGGAACCTATCTTTGCCAAATCATCAGCCGCTTGGTTTTTTCAGTCGGGGTATATGATGAAGTTCTAACCCCTCAAACTTCTTTTCAAGCTTCCTCACTGCATTGCAGTATCCAGTCATGGCTGGGCTTCTAACGTCCCACTCCTTCATCACTTGGTTGACCACCAAATCTGAGTCGCCATAAACCATAAGGCGACGGACGCCGAGTGAAATGGCCATGCGCAATCCATACAAAAGGGCCTCGTATTCTGCCTCATTGTTGGAGGAATCAAAGTGAATCTGGAGCACATATCTGAGCTTATCTCCTCTGGGGGAAACCAAGACTACCCCAGCACCGGAACCATTTAACATCTTAGAGCCATCAAAGAACATGGTCCAATGCTCCGAGTGAACTTGAGTCGGCTGCTGCTGTTCAATCCACTCGGCAAGGAAATCTGCTATTGCTTGGGACTTAATGGCTTTCTTTGCCTCAAACATGATATCAAGGGGAAGGAGTTCAATCGCCCATTTCGCCACTCGACCAGTTGCATCTCTGTTGTGCAGAATCTCTGAAAGTGGAGCGTCACTGACGACTGTAATGGAATGATCAGAGAAATAATGAGCAACCTTATTCGTGGTCATGTAGATCCCATACACAAGCTTCTGATAATGAGGATATCTTTGCTTCGGTGGAGTCAAAACTGCAGACAGATAGTACACTGGGCGCTGAACTTTGAAGGCTTTCCCTTCCTCTTCCCGTTCGACCGTAAGTACTGTACTGACGACTTGTCCTGTGGCTGCAATATAAAGCAACAGAGGCTCTTTGCTGATTGGAGCAGCAAGCACCGGCTGGGTGGAGAGCAGAGCTTTTAGCTCGGCAAACGCTGCATCAGCTTCTGGAGTCCACTCGAACTTGTCTGCCTTCTTCATCAGTCGGTAATGAGGCAATGCCTTTTCACCGAGTCGAGAGATGAATCGACTTAACGCGGCCAAACATCCAGTAAGCTTCTGGACATCGTGCACCCGCACAGGGCGTTTCATTCGGAGTATAGTGCCAACTTTTTCTGGGTTAGCATCGATTCCTCGTTCGGAAACAAGAAAACTGAGTAACTTTCCACCAGGAACTCCGAATGTGCACTTTGATGGATTGAGCTTGATATCATACCTCCTGAGATTGGCAAATGTTTCAGCGAGGTCAGTCAACAGGTCGGAACCCTTTCGTGATTTGACCACAATATCATCCATGTACGCTTCAATGTTCCGACTGATTTGAGTGAGTAAACACTTCTGAATCATCCGCATGAACGTAGCTCCGGCATTCTTGAGGCCGAATGGCATGGTGACATAGCAGAAGCACCCGAATGGAGTGATGAAAGCTGTTTTGATGTCATCGGGTTCGTACAGACGGATCTGATGATACCCGGAATAGGCGTCTAGAAAAGACAATCTCTCACATCCCGCGGTCAGGTCGACAATTTGATCGATGCGAGGAAGAGGAAAATGATCTTTCGGGCAGGCCCGATTGATGTGTTTGAAATCAACGCACATGCGGAGTGACTTGTCCTTCTTGGAAACCATGACGACATTGGCGAGCCACTCGGAGTGGTATATCTCTCGGATAAACTCTGCCGCCAACAGTCGAGCCACCTCCTCGCCAATGGCCTTTCTCTTCTGGACGGCGGACCGTCGAAGATGTTCTTTGACTGGTTTTGCTGTTGAATCGACTCTAAGGCGATGCTCAGCCAGCCCCCTGGGAACACCCGGCATGTCAGCAGGCTTCCATGCAAAGATGTCCCAGTTCTCACGGAGGAACTGGATGAGCGCTTCTTCCTATTTAGGGTCGAGTGTTGTGGAAATATGGGTCGGAGCTGCATTGGGGTCGGTCGGGTGAATGTGAACAGGCTTCGTCTCACCGGACGACTGGAATGCTGATTCTGTGGCAGGCTTCTTGGCCCGCAACAAATCACTCGGATCTGCATTTTTCTTGTACCCCTCCAGCTCGACCATTGTTATCTGGGAATCAGCAATTTTCGAGCCTTTCTGGAAACACTCTTCTGCCTTCTTCCGATTACCAGTGATAGTGATCACGCCTTTGGGGCCGGGCATCTTCAGTTTGAGGTACACGTAACATGGTCGAGTCATGAATTGTGCGTAAGCTGGTCTCCATGGTAAGCGCTCTGAAAATCCACGACTTCAAATGTCAGCTTCTCTTTGCGGAAATGCTTCGAGTCACCGAACACTACGTCCAGAGCTATTTGGCCGAGTGACTCAGCCTTCTTTCCAGGTATAACTCCATGAAAACTCATGTTGCTGGTGCTCAGTCGGGACATCGGAATGCCCATTCCTTTCAGCGTCTCCGCATATAATATGTTCAGTCCACTACCACCATCCATTAGCACCTTCGTCAGTCGAGTGCCTTCAACGACCGGGTCGACCACCAAAGCTTGCCTCCCAGGGGTGGCTATATGAGTCGGGTGATCAGACTGGTCGAATGTAATGGGAGTTTGGGACCATCTCAGATAACTGGGCGTCGCCGGGGCGACCATATTCAACTCACGGTTGATAACCTTCAGTCGGCTTTTGCTTTCCACATCAGCAAAGATCATCAGAGTGGAGTTAACATGAGGATATTCTCCATCACTGTCTTCCTTGTCTTCGGCTTTGTCCGACTCCTTTTCCTTGTCCTTGGGCTGTTTACCTTGGAACTGCTGGATCAGGAGCCGGCATTGGCGAGTGGTATGCTTCGGGTAGATGAAATTACCCTCTTCGTCCTTCTTCGTGTGGATGTGACACGGCAGATCCATCACGTCATTTCCTTCTTTATCCTTCACCTTCTTGGGGTTCCAGGATCCTTTGGGTTTTCCTTTGAACTTGCCCTGAGTCACGGCCAGAGCCTCTCCGGGAGCCGCTGGCTCGGCCTTTCGCTTCTGCTTCCGACTGGAGTTTCCTTTCTCCGACTGACTAGGCTTGTACTTGCCGCTCCGGAGTCGGTCCTCCTCTTCGCCGTTGGCGTACTTGGTAGCAATTTCCATCATTCGACTCAGGGTCATATCTCCGGTTCGACCAAACTTCAAACTCAATTCTCTGTTCTTAACACCATCCTTGAAGGCGCAAACTGCCTGATGATCAGACACGTTCTCCACGGTATGATGCAAAGTGATCCATCTCTGAATATAATCTCTTAAGGTCTCATTTGACTTCTGCACGCAAACTTGCAGCTCTGTCAATCCAGCTGGTCGCTTGCAAGTTCCCTCGAATGTTCTGACGAACACTCGGGAAAGATCTTCCCAAGTGTAAATGATGCTAGGAGCTAACTGATTCAACCACGCCCTGGCCGAACCTTCCAACATGAGAGGTAAATGCTTCATAGCCACTTCATCATTTCCGCCGCCAATCTGCACCGCCACTCGGTAGTCCTCAAGCCAAGTTTCAGGCTTAGACTCACCGGTGAACTTACTTACTCCAGTCGCCAACCTGAAGTTGGGGGGAATCATCGCGGCTCTGATAGCCCTGCTGAAACATTCTGGACCTGAAACATGTACTTGGCTGCTAGTGGGCGCATCTCTGTCGTGGCCACCTCGATGAGGCCTGTTCCGATCGACCAGGCCTTGCACGTGTTGGGGAACGTAGTAATTTCAAAAATTTTCCTACGCACACGCAAGATCATGGTGATGCATAGCAACGAGAGGGGAGAGTGTTGTCTACGTACCCTCATAGACCGAAGCGGAAGCGATCACAGCGTAGAGGAAGTAGTCGTACGTTCTCCTCGCGATCCGACCGATCCCGGCGCCGTTACTCCGGCGCCCCCGAGTTCTTAACACACGTACAGCTCGATGACGCTCCTCGGGCTCCAATCCAGTAGAGCTTCGGGGAGGGAGAGTTCCGTCAGCACGACGGCGTGGTGACGATCTTGATGTTCTACCGGCGCAGGGCTTCGCCTAAGCTTTGCGACGATATGACCGAGGTGGAATATGGTGGAGGGGGGCACCGCACACGGCTAAGGAACGATCCGTAGATCAACTTGTGTGTCTATGGGGTGCCCCCTGCCCCCGTATATAAAGGAGCAAGGGGGAGGCCGGCCGGCCCTAGTGGCGCGCCAAGGGAGGGGGGGAGTCCTCCTCCTAGTTGGAGTAGGACTCCCCTTTCCTAGTCCAACTAGGAAGGGAGAAGGGGGAAGGAAGGAGAGGGAGAGGGAGAGGGAAAGGGGGGCCGCGCCCCCCCCCCCTCCTTGTCCTATTCGGACTCTTCTGGGGGGGGGGGGCGCGCCACCTCCTGGTGCGGCCCTCTCTCTCCCCTCTTGGCCCACTAAGGCCCATAACTTCCCCGGGGGGTTCCGGTAACCCCTCCGGCACTCCGGTTTTCTCCGGAAACTTCCGGAACCTTTCCGGTGTCCGAATATAGCCGTCCAATATATCAATCTTTATGTCTCGACCATTTCGAGACTCCTCGTCATGTCCGTGATCACATCCGGGACTCCGAACTCCTTCGGTACATCAAAATACATAAACTCATAATATAACCGTCATCGAAACCTTAAGCGTGCGGACCCTACGGTTCGAGAACAATGTAGACATGACCGAGACACGTCTCCGATCAATAACCAATAGCGGGACCTGGATGCCCATATTGGTTCCTACATATTCTACGAAGATCTTTATCGGTCAGACCGCATAACAACATACGTTGTTCCCTTTGTCATCGGTATGTTACTTGCCCGAGATTCGATCGTCGGTATCCAATACCTAGTTCAATCTCGTTACCGGCAAGTCTCTTTACTCGTTCCGTAATACATCATCTCACAACTAACTCATTAGTTGTAATGCTTGCAAGGCTTAAGTGATGTGTATTACCGAGAGGGCCCAGAGATACCTCTCCGACAATCGGAGTGACAAAACCTAATCTCGAAATACGCCAACCCAACATCTGCCTTTGGAGACACCTGTAGTACTCCTTTATAATCACCCAGTTACGTTGTGACGTTTGGTAGCACCCAAAGTGTTCCTCCGGTAAACGGGAGTTGCATAATCTCATAGTTATAGGAACATGTATATGTCATGGATAAAAGCAGTAGCAACATACTAAACGATCGTGTGCTAAGCTAATGGAATGGGTCATGTCAATCAGATCATTCACCTAATGATGTGACCTTGCTAATCAAATAACAACCCTTTGTTCATGGTTAGGAAACATAACCATCTTTGATTAACAAGCTAGTCTAGTAGAGGCATACTAGTGACATTCTGTTTGTCTATGCATTCACACATGTATTATGTTTCCGGTTAATACAATTCTAGCATGAATGATAAACATTTATCATGAAATAAGGAAATAAATAATAACTTTATTATTGCCTCTAGGGCATATTGCCTTCAGTCTCCCACTTGCACTAGAGTCAATAATCTAGATTACATAGTAATGATTCTAACACCCATGGAGTCTTGGTGTTGATCATGTTTTGCTCGTGGAAGAGGCTTAGTCAATGGGTCTGCTACATTCAGATCCATATGTATCTTGCAAATCTCTATGTCTCCCACCTGGACTAAATCCCGGATGGAATTGAAGCGTCTCTTGATGTGCTTGGTCCTCTTGTGAAATCTGGATTCCTTCGCTAAGGCAATTGCTCCAGTATTGTCACAGAAGATTTTCATTGGACCCGATGCACTAGGTATGACACCTAGATTGGATATGAACTCCTTCATCCAGACTCCTTCATTAGCTGCTTCCGAAGCTGCTATGTACTCCGCTTCACATGTAGATCCCGCTATGACGCTTTGTTTAGAACTGCGCCAACTGACAGCTCCTCCGTTTAGTGTAAATACGTATCCGGTCTGCGATTTAGAATCGTCCGGATCAGTGTCAAAACTTGCATCAACGTAACCGTTTACGATGAGCTCTTTGTCACCTCCATATACGAGAAACATATCCTTAGTCCTTTTCAGGTATTTCAGGATGTTCTTGACCGCTGTCCAGTGATCCACTCCTGGATTACTTTGGTACCTTCCTGCTAAGCTTATAGCAAGGCACACATCAGGTCTGGTACACAGCATTGCATACATGATAGAGCCTATGGCTGAAGCATAGGGAACATCTTTCATTTTCTCTCTATCTTCTGCAGTGGTCGGGCATTGAGTCTTACTCAACTTCACACCTTGTAACACAGGCAAGAACCCTTTCTTTGCTTGATCCATTTTGAACTTCTTCAAAATTTTGTCAAGGTATGTGCTTTGTGAAAGTCCAATTAAGCGTCTTGATCTATCTCTATAGATTTTGATGCCCAATATGTAAGCAGCTTCACCGAGGTCTTTCATTGAAAAACTCTTATTCAAGTATCCTTTTATGCCATCCAGAAATTCTATATCATTTCCGATTAGTAATATGTCATCTACATATAATATCAGAAATGCTACAGAGCTCCCACTCACTTTTTTGTAAATACAGGCTTCTCCAAAAGTCTGAATGAACCCAAATGCTTTGATCACACTATCAAAGCGTTTATTCCAACTCCGAGATGCTTGCACCAGTCCATAAATGGATCGCTGGAGCTTTCACACTTTGTTAGCTCCCTTTGGATCGATAAAACCTTCTGGTTGCATCATATACAACTCTTCTTCCAGAAATCCATTCAGGAATGCAGTCTTTACATCCATTTGCCAAATTTCATAATCATAAAATGCGGCAATTGCTAACATGATTCGGACAGACTTAAGCATCGCTACGGGTGAGAAGGTCTCATCGTAGTCAATCCCTTGAACTTGTCAAAAACCCTTTGCGACAAGTCGAGCTTTGTAGACAGTAACATTACCGTCAGCGCCAGTCTTCTTCTTGAAGATCCACTTGTTTTCTATTGCTTGCCGACCCTCAGGCAAGTCAACCAAAGTCCATACTTTGTTTTCATACATGGATCCCATCTCAGATTTCATGGCCTCAAGCCATTTTGCGGAATCTGGGCTCACCATCGCTTCTTCATAGTTCGTAGGTTCATCATGATCTAGTAGCATGATTTCCAGAACAGGATTACCGTACCACTCTGGTGCGGATCTTACTCTGGTTGATCTACGAGGTTCTGTAGTAACTTGATCTGAAGTTTCATGATCAACATCATCAACTTCCTCACTATTTGGTGTAGATATCTCAGAAACCGGTTTCTGTGACAAACTACTTTCTAATAAGGGAGAAGGTACTATTACCTTATCAAGTTCTACTTTCCTCCCACTCACTTCTTTCGAGAGAAACTCCTTCTCTAGAAAGGATCCATTCTTGGCAACAAATGTCTTGCCTTCGGATCTGTGATAGAAGGTGTACCCAACTGTCTCCTTTGGGTATCCTACGAAGACACATTTCTCCGATTTGGGTTCGAGCTTATCAGGTTGAAGCTTTTTCACATAAGCATCGCATCCCCAAACTTTAAGAAACGACAACTTTGGTTTCTTGCTAAACCATAGTTCATAAGGTGTCGTCTCAACGGATTTTGACGGTGTTCTATTCAATGTGAATGCGGCCGTCTCAAGAGCATAACCCCAAAACTATAGCGGTAAATCTGTAAGAGACGTCATAGATCGCACCATATCTAGTAAAGTGCGATTACGACGTTCGGACACACCATTACGCTGTGGTGTTCCAGGTGGCGTGAGTTGCGAAACTATTCCGCATTGTTTCAAATGTAGACCAAACTCGTAACTCAAATATTCACCTCCACGATCAGATCGTAGAAACTTAATTTTCTTATTACGATGATTTTCAACTTCACTCTGAAATTCTTTGAACTTTTCAAATTTTTCAGACTTATGTTTCATTAAGTAGATATACCCATATCTGTTTAAATCATCTGTGAAGGTGAGAAAATAACGATATCCGCCACGAGCCTCAACATTCATCGGACCACATACATCTGTATGTATGATTTCCAACAAATCTGTTGCTCTCTCCATAGTGCCGGAGAACGGGGTTTTAGTCATCTTGCCCATGAGGCACGGTTCGCAAGTGCCAAGTGATTCATAATCAAGTGACTCCAAAAGTCCATCAGTATGGAGTTTCTTCATGCGCTTTATACCGATATGACCTAAACGGCAGTGCCACAAATAAGTTGCACTATCATTATCAACTCTGTATCTTTTGGTTTC
Organism: Triticum aestivum; assembly: GCF_018294505.1. Classification (NCBI taxonomy): domain Eukaryota; kingdom Viridiplantae; phylum Streptophyta; class Magnoliopsida; order Poales; family Poaceae; genus Triticum; species Triticum aestivum. The sequence goes on along the minus strand of NC_057798.1, from coordinate 810,309,664 downwards.
AACATTATGAATATGTGTATCACTACTATCGAGATTCATCAAAAATAGACCACTCTTCAAGGGTGCATGACCATAAAAGATATTACTCATATAAATAGAACAACCATTATTCTCTGATTTAAATGAATAACCGTCTCGCATCAAACAAGATCCAGATATAATGTTCATGCTCAACGCAGGCACCAAATAACAATTATTTAGGTCTAAAACTAATCCCGAAGGTAGATGTAGAGGTAGCGTGCCGACCGCGATCACATCAACTTTGGAACCATTTCCCACGCGCATCGTCACCTCGTCCTTTGCCAGTGTTCGCTTAATCCGTAGTCCCTGTTTCGAGTTGCAAATATTAGCAATAGAACCAGTATCAAATACCCAGGTGCTACTGCGAGCTCTAGTAAGGTACACATCAATAACATGTATATCACATATACCTTTGTTCACCTTGCCATCCTTCTTATCCGCCAAATACTTGGGGCAGTTCCGCTTCCAGTGACCAGTCTGCTTGCAGTAGAAGCACTCAGTTTCAGGTTTGGGTCCAGACTTGGGTTTCTTCTCCTGAGCAGCAACTTGTTTGCTGTTCTTCTTGAAGTTCCCCTTCTTCTTCCCTTTGCCTTTCTTCTTGAAACTAGTGGTCTTATTGACCATCAACACTTGATGCTCCTTCTTGATTTCTACCTCCGCAGCCTTTAGCATTGCGAAGAGCTCAGGTATAGTCTTTACTAACCCTTGCATATTATAGTTCATCACGAAGCCTTTGTAGCTTGGTGGCAGTGATTGAAGAATTCTGTCAATGACACAATCATCCGGAAGATTAACTCCCAGTTGAGTCAAGTGATTGTAATACCCAGACATTCTGAGTATGTGCTCACTGACAGAACTATTCTCCTCCATCTTGCAGCTATAGAACTTATTGGAGACTTCATATCTCTCAATCCGGGCATTCTGTTGGAATATCAACTTCAACTCCTGGAACATCTCATATGCTCCATGACGTTCAAAACGTCGTTGAAGTCCCGGTTCTAAGCCGTAAAGCATGGCACACTGAACTATAGAGTAGTCATCAGCTTTGCTCTGCCAGACGTTCTTAACGTCGTCAGTTGCATCAGCAGCAGGCCTGGCACCTAGCGGTGCATCCAGGACGTAACTCTTCTGTGCAGCAATGAGGATAATCCTCAGGTTACGGACCCAGTCCGTGTAATTGCTACCATCATCTTTCAACTTTGCTTTCTCAAGGAACGCATTAAAATTCAACGGAACAACAGCACGAGCCATCTATCTACAAACATAGACAAGCAAGATACTATCAGGTACTAAGTTCATGATAAATTTAAGTTCAATTAATCATATTACTTAAGAACTCCCACTTAGACAGACATCCCTCTAGTCATCTAAGTGATCACGTGATCCAAATCAACTAAACCATAACCGATCATCACGTGAGATGGAGTAGTTTTCAATGGTGAACATCTTATGTTGATCATATCTACTATATGATTCACACTCGACCTTTCGGTCTCCGTGTTCCGAGGCCATATCTGCATATGCTAGGCTCGTCAAGTATAACCTGAGTATTCTGCGTGTGCAAAACTGGCTTGCACCCGTTGTAGATGGACGTAGAGCTTATCACACCCGATCATCACGTGGTGTCTGGGCACGACGAACTTTGGCAACGGTGCATACTCAGGGAGAACACTTCTTGATAATTTAGTGAGAGATCATCTTATAATGCTACCGAAAATCAAAGCAAGATAAGATGCATAAAAGATAAACATCACATGCAAATCAATATAAGTGATATGATATGGTCATCATCGTCTTGTGCTTCGTGATCTCCATCTCTGCAGCACCATCATGATCACCATCGTCACCGGCGCGACACCTTGATCTCCATCGTAGCATCGTTGTCGTCTCGCCAATCTTATGCTTCTACGACTATCGCTACCGCTTAGTGATAAAGTAAAGCATTACAGGGCGATTGCATTTCATACAATAAAGCGACAACCATATGGCTCCTGCCAGTTGCCGATAACTTCGGTTACAAAACATGATCATCTCATACAATAAAATATAGCATCACGTCTTGACCATATCACATCACAACATGCCCTGCTAAAACAAGTTAGACGTCCTCTACTTTGTTGTTGCAAATTTTACGTGGCTGCTACGGGCTTAAGCAAGAACCAATCTCACCTACGCATCAAAACCACAATGATACTTCGTCAAATAGACTCCATTTTAACCTTCTCAAGGACCGGGCGTAGCCACACTCGGTTCAACTAAAGTGAGAGAGACAGACACCCGCCAGTCACCTTTAAGCAACGAGTGCTCGTAGCGGTGAAACCAGTCTCGCGTAAGCGTACGCGTAATGTCGGTCCGGGCCGCTTCATCTCACAATACCGCTGAACCAAAGTATGACATGCTGGTAGGTAGTATGACTTGTATCGCCCACAACTCACTTGTGTTCTACTCGTGCAAAACATCAAACCATAAAAACCTAGGCTCGGATGCCACTGTTGGGGAACGTAGTAATTTCAAAAAATTTCCTACGCACACGCAAGATCATGGTGATGCATAGCAACGAGAGGGGAGAGTGTTGTCTACGTACCCTCGTAGACCGAAGCGGAAGCGATCACGGCGTAGAGGAAGTAGTCGTACGTTCTCCTCGCGATCCGACCGATCCCGGCGCCGTTACTCTGGCGCCCCCGAGTTCTTAACACACGTACAGCTCGATGACGCTCCTCGGGCTCCAATCCAGTAGAGCTTCGGGGAGGGAGAGTTCTGTCAGCACGACGGCGTGGTGACGATCTTGATGTTCTACCGGCGCAGGGCTTCGCCTAAGCTTTGCGACGATATGACCGAGGTGGAATATGGTGGAGGGGGGCACCGCACACGGCTAAGGAACAATCCGTAGATCAACTTGTGTGTCTATGGGAGCAAGGGGGAGGCCGGCCGGCCCTAGTGGCGCGCCAAGGGAGGGGGGGAGTCCTCCCCCTAGTTGGAGTAGGACTCCCCTTTCCTAGACCAACTAGGAAGGGAGAAGGGGGAAGGAAGGAGAGGGAGAGGGAGAGGGAAAGGGGGGCCGCGCCCCCCCCCCTCCTTGTCCTATTCGGACTCCCCTGGGGGGGGGGCGTGCCACCTCCTGGTGCGGCCCTCTCTCTCCCCTCTTGGCCCACTAAGGCCCATAACTTCCCCGGGGGGTTCCGGTAACCCCTCCGGCACTCCGGTTTTCTCTGGAAACTTCCGGAACCTTTCCAGTGTCCGAATATAGCCGTCCAATATATCAATCTTTATATCTCGACCATTTCGAGACTCCTCATCATGTCCGTGATCACATCCGGGACTCCGAACTCCTTCGGTACATCAAAATACATAAACTCATAATATAACCGTCATCGAAACCTTAAGCGTGCGGACCCTACGGTTCGAGAACAATGTAGACATGATCGAGACACGTCTCCGGTCAATAACCAATAGCGGGACCTGGATGCCCATATTGGTTCCTACATATTCTACGAAGATCTTTATCGGTCAGACCGCATAACAACATACGTTGTTCCCTTTGTCATCGGTATGTTACTTGCCCGAGATTCGATCGTCGGTATCCAATACCTAGTTCAATCTCGTTACCGGCAAGTCTCTTTACTCGTTCCGTAATACATCATATCACAGCTAACTCATTAGTTGTAATGCTTGCAAGGCTTAAGTGATGTGTATTACCGAGAGGGCCCAGAGATACCTCTCCGACAATCGGAGTGACAAAACCTAATCTCGAAATACGCCAACCCAACATCTGCCTTTGGAGACACCTGTAGTACTCCTTTATAATCACCCAGTTACGTTGTGACGTTTGGTAGCACCCAAAGTGTTCCTCCGGTAAACGGGAGTTGCATAATCTCATAGTTATAGGAACATGTATATGTCATGGATAAAAGCAGTAGCAACATACTAAACGATCGTGTGCTAAGCTAATGGAATGGGTCATGTCAATCAGATCATTCACCTAATGATGTGACCTTGCTAATCAAATAACAACCCTTTGTTCATGGTTAGGAAACATAACCATCTTTGATTAACAAGCTAGTCTTAGTAGAGGCATACTAGTGACATTCTGTTTGTCTATGCATTCACACATGTATTATGTTTCCGGTTAATACAACTCTAGCATGAATGATAAACATTTATCATGAAATAAGGAAATAAATAATAACTTTATTATTGCCTCTAAGGCATATTTCCTTCAGCACGATGATGGATCGTGCGTCAAAGCCTGGTTCCCTGGGGTCGACCGGAGCTCTTCGTCCCACACTGAGCTGGCGCCTGTCATCTTGCTGCCGATGAGCGTAAGACCCACCTCTAGGGGGAGGAGTGGGCACTCGACGCCTGTCATCACGATCATATCGGTCACCATATTGGTCACGTCAATTCTCGCACCCCTCACGCCGCGGAGGCGATCTAGGGCTATGAGCCGACTGAACCGTATTCGCAGCGATGGATCGACTGTGAATCCTGTTGCGCGACTGTGACACGGCTGAATTCTGATCTCCTGCTGCTCGGAGTAAGTCCCTGATCTGCATCAAGCCTCTGCCAGCCTCCGACTAAGAGGGCTGAATTGACTCTGCTATACGGGCTGCAGCTGCTAAATTCTGAATCGGGGTTCGATATACCCGAGTCGGCTGCGGGAAGAGTTGACGTCGACTGGAGTCGGGTACTCGTTGCCGCGCGCGCTCGTCGAGTGCTCGCTGGAGGTTCTCCAGACGAGTGCGTTCAGCCAAGTTGGCCAAACGTGCCTCTTCCAAGGCGCGAGCCTCGGGGGTTTCTCCTGTGATGGGAGTATGCAGGGCATCCATGTTCCTGCGGCGAAGTTCTTCCCTTTGCAGGGAATTAAGTGGCTCGGGTTGATATTCCTCATGGGCTTGAGCGGGGTCGCCTCCACCATCTATCTCGTCGTCGCGGGGGAAGCCGGGAGGGCTACGAGGCCCGTTGACCATCAAGACCTCCGCCGCCGGATCGCTGCTGTCGCACTCGGATGCGGTCTCTACGGGCCGTAGAGAGATTCGTCGGGCTCAATTGCCGCGACTTGGGTGGTGGCCGACTGGCGAGCCACCGCGTGTCTCACCCACCGCTGGAGCCTCGACCGACAAGAGCGCTTGCGCTGGCGGGAGACGGGGAGGGAGGACGACAGGGGAGTTGACCGATATGGAGTCGACGGTTCCCGCAGCAGAACACAGCGGACACACGCCCGAAAATGCGTCGCACCGCGGACGGGGAGCGCGTCGATGTAGAGTGGAGCCTCCTGGAGCAAAGCGGAGTCGTCGGCGATGAAGGTGAGCGCGCCGAGACGGATCTCGCGGCCCTCGACCAAAACTCCACCAGAAACTATGATGAAGGCAATCAGAACAATTGCAACTTCTCCAAAAATCGCTAAGACACCTGCCCCAAGGTGGGCGCCAACTGTCGTGGTTCTAAGTCTGACAGTAGAATGGGGGTAGGTATGGAGAGGCAAGATCCTAACTATGGAGCAGTTGTATGGACAAGGGATGTACGAGTTCAGGCCCTTCTCGGAGGAAGTAACAGCTCTGCGTCTCGGAGCCCGGAGGCGGTCGACTGGATTATGTGTGTATAGATTACAGGGGTGCGAACCCTTTACACTGAGGAGGGGGATGACTTATATAGTGTCTGCCAGACCCCTCCGGCCCTCAGTTATGCAGGGTTTTAAAGTACATTAAGGCTAGGCGTTACGTTACTAGTAACGCCTTACATAAAGTGTCCTAAATGCCATAAAGACTACTTAATTACAGATCGTTTGGATGCAGAGTGGCTATTGATCTCCCGGTGGTCGAGTGAGTCTTCATGGTCGAGTCCTTCGAGTCCGTCGAGTGAAATCTCTCTTGGTCCACTGGAAGGTAGTTTCTTCTGAGGGTGCCCTTGGGAAAGGTACTTAAGACAGGTCTATGACCCTACCCTAGGTACATGACTTCATCAGTATGCTTTCTCGTGAATCCATGGCAGCCATCATGGGGTGGATGCGATTTCTATAGATGGGAGGAAGCCTACGCGGCGCATCTTGTGACTTTTGGAGGAGCAGCGCATCCTGTGGGGCAAATCGGGGCCGGTCAGATGCAGGGCGGGCAGGCGGCTGGAGCTCAAGTTGTGCAGACACCGCAGGTTCATCCGGTTCAGCAAAACGGAGTGCCGGAGACGTTGCAGGCTGCATCCTTTGCAAGTACAGTCGCAGGATACATGCTGGCGGCGGCTCCAGTTGCGCGTCGTAAGGGTGCCATCGTTGCCGACGCTGCATCCATAAATCTGATGGTCTCCGTAGCAAATCTAGTGATTGGCGTGGCCATTCTCATGCTGCTGGTGGCGGATGTTGTCCTGCGTGTGCTGAATTACGTGTTGTGGTGGAGATGACAGCGACAGATGCTGGAAGTAGTGTTAAGTGCTATGTAAATTAAGCTCCTAAGTACGTTTCTAGCTGGTCAAAGTGTGGTCGTCAGTACTAAGTGACGCTGTACCCATGTAGTGCCAATGATGGAGACAGTTTTGGAGGTGGAAAATGTACTGCTGATGGTGTACTAGTGTCATCCAAATATTATGAATGAAATGGTTTCATGTTTACCTGCAGTAAAACCTATAGCTAGTAGCTTTCCGCTTTTAGTTTAAGCATTGTTGATTGGATTATAGGCGACAAAGTGCAGTAAGGGGCATCGCGTGTTTTTTCAAAGCTGGTGTGCTTGTCTGGAACGTGTCGGCACGAACGTCCTCCACTTGAGGCGGATTAAGCACGTCATGACTGCGCATCCCATGGCCAGGCCCATCCGTCCCCTGGCCTCTTACTCAGCCCCGAGCCCTGCTTTGTGTGCTGCACCTACCTCTGCGAAGGGTTATCCATTTGCAGGCGGCAGAGGGGGAGCTGCAGTTCAAACCAAGGTGACCGGATCTGGAGCCCGTCAGCCAGGTTCGAAGCTTCTCCGGTGCAGGGCTACGCGCGTCGTCGCGGGTGTATTCGCTGGTACGTTTTCATATTGGGCATTGGGCAGATCAAACTTTTTTCGATAAAAGGCGACTTTATTATCTTAAAATGTAGCATCAAGCGGATATCAAGTATTATGAGTAACACACGGCCTCTGCATAATTAAGATTAATACAGCCAAATTCAGAAGTCTGACAAAAATTCATGAAATAAAAATCAACAAATCGGCAACAGTAGAGTCCTTTAGACCGACACTATGCCTATGTCGAAGAAGGTGGTGGATCGATCTGTAGGTTATGCTGCCACCCATATTGGGAAAAAACCTCCGTAGCCACCTGCTCCAATCGCGTACACACCATCATGAACAACGGTTGGTACTCCGGCCGTTGCAGCATATACCACATACGTAGCGAGTGCGTACACCGGAAAATATCCTGTAGAGGAGAAGCATTTTTGTTATTAAAAACCAAATCATTTCTACATAGCCAAAACGACCAAATTAAGGCATACACTCCCACCCTTATTAGCGCTTTGAACCTATTTGTAGTACCGTCCAACCAATGACCAAAAATATTGGCAACACTTGTGGACGGATAGAAATTTGACGCTATTTGGATGACTGACCACGTAAAACGTGCAAACTTGCATTAGAAAAAGAGGTGTTTGATTGTCTCATCATGAGTACAAAAAGAACACTTCTTACTCCCTCGCCAGTTGTGCCGTGCGAGGTTGTCTTTGGTTAACACAACTCCCCTACGGAGATACCACATGAAGATTTTCACTTTTAGTGGAATTTTAGACTTCCAAATTTTCTTATTATTACTCGTTGGTACCTCAGAATGCGTGAGTGCACGGTACATAGAGTCTACTATGAAAGACCCTGATGTAGTAAGGTTCCAGCGAAACACATCCCGACCTTGTGTCAGGTTAATCGAATCCAGCCGGGATAAAAGATTATGCCATGACACAAGCCGGGGGCCAATCAACTCCCGCCTGAACGAAATATTCGGCGGGGAAGAACCGAGCACGTGCGCAATAGTATTATTCTTATCGCGAGCGACGTTATATAAGGATGGATATTGTTCTCTGAGACTGGCATTGCCTAGCCAGATGTCTTCCCAGAAACGAATCTTCGACCCGCCCTTTATCACGAAAGACCCAAAGCGAAAGAGATGTTTCTTTGCTGCCATTAGGCCAGCCCAAAAGTGCGAGTCGTCAGGTTTCCAATATGCCTGTGATACTGCCTTTTGGCCTAGATACTTGTTGCGCAACATGGTTTGCCAAACACCGCAACATTTGGCAGATCAAACTATGGGGGTGGGATATAGTTTGTGATGTAGATCTTTTTTACTAGGGAGATTAGGTGACGATCCACTGTGTGATTGATTTGCAATATGCCAGATGGACGAAGAGGAGGAGAACCAGTGTTTTGCCAGAAGATCAGCCGGTTATTACGTCTCGCCTCTCAGTTAAGCATGTTGAATACAAGAGATGGCTTGTATCTGAGATTAGATTAGGTGGAATTCTAAAGTTGCCCATGATTGCAAGGTTGGATCTGAAAAAGGAGTGCTTGGGTCATGAGGAAGGTAAATGCTTGGCGTCGTGTTATTGAAATAGATAATGAGAGGAAGATTGCTTTCACAGCCGAAGATTTCCACAAGGTTTTCGGCATCCCATGTGGGAACCGAGATGTGTGTGCCAGGGATTCAAAAATTGCTGCTCCAACAATCCATTTCATCAAGCGTACAATTGGCATGGATGGTGAAGTTGCTCAGAATTTGAACAGAGAGCTTTCGGAGGATTATAGTAAGATGGAGAAGGATTGCTTTCAGATCCCTTTCATAATTTTTGTGATGGGCTATCTGGTAGCACCGTGCACGACTCGATGACAATTGATTTCTTGGGTGCTCTAGCTAACCCGAAATTGGTAGTGCAATACAATTGGTGTGAATATGCTATCAAGAAGCTGATGGCAGCGGTATCGAAGATGCAGAGTGATTATCAAAGCAAAGAAGCAACATCATCTATTCGCCTGCCATTTTTTTCTAGGTACGCAGAGTGTTTGTAGTTATTATACATTGTCATCTCATCATCTGATGTTTTTTTTGGAGGCAAGGTTTGTTAGTGATTTTTTTGTGTGTCTTGCACTCTATGGTTGGACAGATATTCTTGCTGGATGACACTGAGCTTGGGTTGTTCAACATGCCACACACTGTATTGCCCCGAGTGCAGTGGTTTGACCAGAAAACACTCAGTTAGATGATCATAATGGCGTACGGCATGAAGCAGGGAAAGTTGAGTTATCTCCCTGCAGGGGTATGTTTTTTCTGTTCATGGGGCGAGATTGACTACTAGGGAAAAGCCTAGCAGTAGTGCGGGTTGGAAGCATAGTAGTGGCGAGGAGTGGCGCGCTACTGATACTGCGCTACAGCTAATGTTCAGCAGTAGCAGGGTCGGGGCGCGCTACTACTATCCTGCATAGCAGTAGCGTGTTTTCCAGCACCATGCTACTACTACACCTTCCTGGCAGTAGCGTCTTTTTCCACCAAGCGCTACTACTACACCTCCCTTGCAGTAGCGCCTGGTGGGCTACCAGCGGTACTGGTAAAGTTTACTATTTTTTTTTCTACTGCATATTGCCGCTGTATTTGTATTGATTTATAGTAGTCTCATGATATGATTTTATGATCATGGTGAGTTATTATCTCAATGGGTGAAAGAGACATGGATTAGATTCAAGTGGATGCAACATGGTGCATATCCAAAGTACTACTAGTCCAAACTTGATCATTTTAGTTTGGATTAGTATGATCAAGTTTGGATTAGTAGTACTTTCGATGTGCACCATATGTGTTGCCTCCACTTGAATCTAATCCATGTTTATTTCACCCACTGATTTATACTCCCTCCGTTCCAAAATAAATGACTCAACTTTGTACTAACTTTAGTACAAAGTTGAGCCATCTATTTTGGAACGGAGGGAGTATATAATAACTGATCATTCTCATAATGATATAACAACTAAGCATCATCATCAGTAATAATAACTCGTCATCGTTATCATAATAACAAGTCATAGTCATCTAACAACTTCTACTCGTTATCATAATAACAAGTCATACTCATCATCATCATAGTCATCTAACAACTTCTACTCGTTATCATAATAACAAGTCATACTCATCATCATCATAGTCATCTAACCAACCCTACTTCATTGTTCTTAGGACGTACTACCCTCTCTAAGGTAAAATAACATAAAACAAGATAGGCCCTGACGCTCAATTATGGAGAATGGAGATTATCCTGTCTCCAATTCTTGCGCTTTGCACAATTTTGCTTCCAAATAGCTCTCTATGATTGTCCACACATTTTTTCCATTCTTTGATTGTCATGTCTTCATTGGTTTTAGAAATCCGGTATGAACAACGGTGAAGCCTCGGCAGACTTGGATGTAAGCTAATAACATCAAAGGCGACCTTTCGAAAACATCATATCAGGCACACAATCCTTCGAGATTTTCTGTTGAAAAATATAATAATAGTAGTTAGCAATGTAGTTTAGCTTTAGAAGAATATATGCAAAAAATGCAGGGATGTCGTAATAATAAAAAAATCTTACCATGCCATCTCCATGGATGTTACCGTAGTTCAACACGTGCACTAATGGCACGTATTGACCATAATGTTCAGGAGTTTCATAATTGATATTGTAATTCTCAACATCAATAATAAATGAGATAAGATGATCTTTTTTCTCATAAGTTAATTTGGCGCCATCAGTGTAGTACGTTCTGTCTACCATATTTCGTACATTTTTTGAAGAATGAAAATAAGCTGTCAACTATTTTGAAATAAACAATATAAATTACTTAATAAATATGTTTGAAAAACTCACATAGAGGTAGAAGTGGAAGCGTATCAACAAGGACGCAAATGTCCATATTCTCTTCGTTGATGTCATCTTTAGGATCACCAAGATCAAAGGTGACATGCATACCCTCTTGAAAATCATACAACTTGCACAGTTCTTCCCAATTCGAGCTACCAAAATGAGATACACTCTCCGAATTTATAGCTTTACAGAAAAATCATAATCATGATGGGTCCTGACATGAACTATCTTTGTCTCCATATTTTCATGATCTTCAAAATTCAGATGCTCCAAGACATAGCGCCTTGCATGCATGGGATAAGCTAGTCGAATTGTCAAAGACGGAAATTACACATTGAAGAAGCATAAGCCATGCTGAATTACGAAAAAAGACTTGTCGTTGCGTACCATTTCAACAGCGAAGGTCTCGTCGAGTTTAATACTGAAGCGCCAACCGTCTACCAGGTGAGTCCTGTCACATAGACCCCCATCATCGCCGCACGAGTCACACTCCGGCATCCTAACGTCGTCGTCAGACATTTCCTATGTTCATAATTCAATGATAAACTTATAAATTATATATATGTACCACAAAAACTAAATTAGATCATTATTATTCATCATGGATTGACTATCGGTCTGTTGAGTCTTTTCTTGAAAAGTCTCAGCTCACGTGGTGTATATATTCGACCGTCGGTGATGGTAGCTCCTCCCTTAGTCCCCGAGTGCATTACACCAAAATGTCTAGCACACGGGTACGAAGGAGAAACGACCCCCACGACAACAGTCGGGGTTCTTCATCCTCTCATATATGGTGGAGACTCTCCCTCACTGATTCCTCTCTGACTTTTGCGATCGTCGGTGAGTGTTGTTCTTCTATTCCTTCCCGTGCATTACCAAAAGGTCTATCACGAGAAAGAAGAGGAAGAACGACCCCCACGACAACAGTAGGCATTCTTCTTCTCTCATATATGGTGGAGTCCCGACAGACTTAAAATCAACACAAAATGTCGTTTAATTGTCTTTCTAGAAAATCCGGGCCACTCGATATTTCCTACATATTCTAGCACAAGTCATGCCAAAATTCACGGAAAAATCCAGCATGACCTTTGCTAAAAAGGACATATATCGAGGGCCTGAAATTTGCCAGAATGGAAATTAACCAACACTCCGGCGAAACATAGGCCACTCCGAGGTGCTCCCTGCAAACATAGGCCACTTGGGCAAGCACTAGTAGTACACAACACTACATATGACATGTCTAAATCTCCATTATATTTGAAAGACCTAAATTTGATACCTAAAAATTTGTCATATAACATTCAAATACATTTCTATAATTCAAAAAGTTCTATACCTAAAAATTTATATTACTAACTTTTTTACTAAAATTTTGTATTACTAAAAATTTATATCTACCTTCTACAACAAAATTCTACTTATCTATACTATTTAAAAAACCTACATTCTACAATCAAAGTGTTACATACCAACTAAATCTATTAACTATGTTTGATTTTTTACTAATTCACTCTAAACACTATAAGCTATCAACTAAAACCTAGAAGCATAATAAATCAAAGTGTTACATATCAACTAAATCTAAACACGATAAGCTATCAACTAAACCCTAACTGTGTGGATGGAGGAGGGGTGGGAAGATGGGCTGTGGATGGAGGAGGGGGAGGGAGGAGGGGTTGTGAAGGAAGGAGGGGCTGTTGATGGAGGAGGGGCGGCTAGAGGAGGGAGTAGCAGGGGGAGGGATGAGGGGAGAAGGAGAGGCGGCTAGAGGAGGGATGAGTGGGGCGGAGGAGGGAGGAGGGGCAGCTAGAGGAGGGAGGAGGAAGATGAGAAGGAGGAGGCTTACCTAGGACGTGGATTGGCAGCGACGTCGGCAGCAATGCGGCGACGGCGACGGCAATGCAGCGACAGTGGCAATGGTAGGAGGAGGACGAGCACGACGGTGATATTGAGACAGGGAGAGTGAGGAAAAAGGTGGACTGGGGCGGGGGTATAAGGACGACTTAGTAGCAGCGCGGGCCACGGTCCAGCGCTACTAATATCTAGTTAGCAGTAGCGCGGTTCCCACAGGGGCGCTACTACTATACCTAGCCTGTTGGCAACGGTGTGGCATGTATAGTGGTAGCGCATTTTGTTCCTGCCGCGTTACTGCTATGCACATAGCATTAGCGTCCTTTGTATACACGCGCTACTGCTAATGAGCAGTAGCGCCTCCTTTTAGCCCGCGCTACTGCTAAGCTTCTGTGTATAATGCTTTCCCTAGTAGTGATTTCTTCAGCTGACGTTAGTTTTGAAAAGCGGTGATTTTGTGTTTTATGTTTTTTAATCTTTCTAAGCAGGTGCGGCCTGCGGACGTTTTTTTAGAAAAGGAGGAATACCCTCGGCCTCTGCATCTGGATGATGCATACGGCCAATTTATTAATTATTAACACAAGACCTTACAAAGTCGTACAACAGTAAGACCAAAGCCACCATCTGAGCAACCTCTGTATCTAGCTGATGAAGGGGCGCTGATGGTCTGGGCCTAATACCAAACAGACCTCGCAGCCAAACCTAACATCTAAGACCTGAGGTCCCAACCAGGACGCCTGCCGGGTATGGGCACCCACCAGTCCGACGTGCTCCTCAACTAGGACGCCTGCCAGGCATGAGGCCGCCATAGCCACCTGCCACATATCCATCTTCAGAGCTGTACTACTGCATCGGTCTTGCCCGGTCTCGTTGCCGCCGACGCCACCATGACGCCAGACAGTGTCAACCACCTACGTGTGTCCGTCATCACACATCTGACGCCAAGCCTCCGTTGCTCCATGCCGCCAAGAATATGTAGAAGGAAACACTGCTCCACCAAAAGGGAGGCAGCACACCCCCACCCCTCACCTTCAGACCCTCCCATCCAATCCCAATGTCCTTGGCGGCCTGCGGACCTAGTTTGCTACACACGGGCATATGCGAGGAGTCAAGGATGCATTGGTGGTGATGCATGTCAGCTTCAGGGAAATACCCAACTGTGGGGGTGCCTGACAGGGTGGATCAGCGGACGCGGGAATTGTTTGTACATGGAACAATGACACAAGCAAATTCTTTGGGTGATGTGAGGTCGGCATATCATTCATTAGGCAGCGGTGATGCATCAATGGCAATCAGGTGTAGTAGCATGGCACTCGATCGTGTGTTCTCTCCTAGCAGCAGCTTGCCCACTCCACCATGTGCCGAAGTATTGATGAGTAGCTGTATAAGGAGGGTGAATCAAAGGTTTGTGTTGTGTTGTGTGAAGGGAAGGGAAGGGGGCCATGTCATGTTGAAGCTGCAAGGACAATGCTTGGATCCTTGGACCCTGACGCCATCAAAGGTTCTCTCGCCCATCTCCTCTTACTCTATGTTCGGTTCTGTTCTAGTCCAGTTCATTTTTTATGGGTCGCGCTAACTGCCACACGTGTGGCAGGAAAAGAGACGCACCACACGTCTCTAATGTAAACAGATTGCCACGTCATCGCATACATGCATGCAAGAATCTTTTTGGATTTTCAGTTTTTAAAATGTTTTATCTCTTAAACGAAAAATCTGATTGAAAATCCGTTTTCACCATTAAATCCCTCGCGATGAGATCTTCGAAACTAGATCCCATGTTGATATGTTTTGATGAAAAAAAAATTGGATTAAAAGTTGCCATGTCTATTGCATATGAATTGCCATGATGTTTACACTGAAGTTGCCATGATATGTTTCAGCTATTTTCTTCTACATTTAAAAGTAAATTTTGACATTTATAAAATGGGGAATTAAGAAACTAGACTTGCCATGAACCATAAACTAAAATTGCCATGATACATGCACGTAAAATTGCCATGGTTCATACAAAAAATAATTTTCATGGTCAAACTACTGGAGTTGCCATCATCAAAATACTAAAATTGCCATGATCTACAAACTAAAATTGCCACATGGAAACTTTAGTTTAAGCCCTATGGCAACTGTAGTGTAAACATCGTGGCAACTTCTGGCAAAAAAAATTTCGTCGAAACATATCAACATGGGGTCTAGTTTTGAAGATCTCGTCGAGACGGATTTAATGATGAAAACGGAATTTTAGTTCGCTTTTTTATTTAGGAGATACAATATTTTTAAGCCGAAAACCAAAAAAAAATTCTGCTGATGTCATCTATTCATACGTGGCAAAATGAGTGTGATGGAGGCGTGTGGGCGATGTGCAAACACCCACACGTGCGGGCGTTAACATTTCCGTTTTTTATTTCTCTTCCAATTTAAACATGAGCTGCTGAATCATGAACCAAATTAAACATGCTGGAGCTGATTGGATTCATGAATCAATTTTGATCCCACAATAATACGTGAGCAGATTATATGTGAAGGAGATTCAGAAATATTGTGCATTTATCTGCAATGTGATGGCGGTGATATTTCTTCATCCCCCAGCTTAATTTTTTGTACCAGCAGCTGCGTCGGCGCTGGCTCCACACCGCGCTGGATCAGAGCTGCCTTCGCCGAGCCCTCACGCCCCACCCCTCGCAGGTTCCTACTTGTACTGCTCCCCTCTTTCCAATTCACACACACTGTAACAGACAAGTATAAACCTGCTGAATTTTAAAATTTTAATGCTGTCCATGTCAGTGTAGTGCGGTTGAAGAAGAAGGAGGGTTTGTTGCCTCGCCTGGATAGAACCGCGGCGTGGTGGGTGCCTTTTGTTGTACATAATGTGGAACAATTGTGTGGTTTTCACTTTGAGTGGTGTAGTGTTTGTACAGCCAAAATGAATGTCCAAATAATTAACTAATCCCTGCTGTCTAGATAATTACATACTCGTGATGCTTTCTATATATGTCAATGATTCAGTGGTTTAATGTTGTACATCTACTAGAACCAACTAGAATGCTTTCCATGCCAGCGAGTCAACATTGTGAAGTTATGCATGGGCACAAACCAAACTCCCGTATCGTACGTACTCCCTCCGTTCGGGTTTATTGGCCACCTAGACGGAGGGAGCATGTCCGCTTCTATTACGCCCCTCCATCGACATACGGTCCGTCTTTTGAAGCGCAGTAAATTGCAGCCGCTTGCATGCACCAGCTAACTATACATTGACTATTATACTCCTAGCACAACGCCACGGCAATAGCTAGCAAATGCATGCACTTCGAAGGAGAAAAATTGCTAACAAGAGGGCCTTTTTCAGAGCTATGCAGACTCTTGAAGCAAGGCCTGCGTGGATCCAGATGCACTTCCAGCAGAGAGGAATTGTGACCAAGAAGTAAATTGTAGCAGTGTGATGCCAGTAGTAACAGACCAAGAAATAATCATGTTATGCCGTGTTATGTGAACTGTAATCATGCTATGTCATGTTATGTGAACTTCACTTTGAACTTGAATCATGTTTTGCGGTGTTATGTGAACTGTAATCATGTTATGTCATGTTATGTGAACTTCACTTTGAACTTGAATCATGTTATGCCGTGTGATACGTCTCCGTCGTATCTACTTTTCCAAACACTTTTGCCCTTGTTTTGGACTCTAACTTGCATGATTTGAATGGAACTAACCCGGACTGACGCTGTTTTCAGCAGACTTTCCATGGTGTTATTTATGTGCAGAAACAAAAGTTCTCGGAATGACCTGAAACTCCACGGAACATCTATTTGGAAAATAAGAAAAATACTGGAAGAAAAATCCACGTCAGGGGGCCCACACCCTGTCCACGAGGGTGGGGGCGCGCCTGCCCCCCTGGGCGCGCCCCCTACCTCATGGGCCCCCAGACGCTCCACCGACATCAACTCCAACTCCATATATTCACTTTCAGGGACAAAATAGAGAGAAGGATTCATCGCGTTTTACGATACGGAGCCGCCGCCTAGCCCTAAAACCTTTTGGGAGGGCTGATCTGGAGTCCGTTCGGGGCTCCGGAGAGGGGGATTCGTCGCCGTCGTCATCATCAACCATCCTCCATCACCAATTTCATGATGCTCGCCGCCGTGCGTGAGTAATTCCATCGTAGGCTTGCTGGACGGTGATAGGTTGGATGAGATCTATCATGTAATCGAGTTAGTCTTGTTAGGGTTTGATCCCTAGTATCCACTATGTTCTGAGATTGATGTTGCTATGACTTTGCTATGCTTAATGCTTGTCACTAGGGCCCGAGTGCCATGATTTCAGATCGGAACCTATTATGTTTTCATGAATATATGTGAGTTCTTGATCCTATCTTGCAAGTCTATAGTCACCTACTATGTGTTATGATCCGACAACCCCGAAGTGACAATAATCAGGACCACTCCCGGTGATGACCATAGTTTGAGGAGTTCATGTATTCACTATGTGTTCATGCTTTCTTCTGGTACTCTATTAAAAGGAGGCCTTAATATCCCTTAGTTTCCATTAGGACCCCGCTGCCACGGGAGGGTAGGACAAAAGATGTCATGAAATTCTTTTCCATAAGCATGTATGAATATATTCGGAATACATGCCTACATTACATTGATGAATTGGAGCTAGTTCTGTGTCGACCTATGTTATGACTGTTACATGATGAACCGCATCCGGCATAATTCTCCATCACCGATCCACTGCCTACGAGCTTTTCAAATATTGTTCTCCGCTTATTTAATTTTCCGTTGCTATTGTTACAATCACTACAAAGCACCAAAAATATTACTTTTGCTACCTTTACCGTTACATCCATATTGCTTTGCTACTAAATACTTTGCTGCAGATTCTAAGTTATCCAGGTGTGGTTGAATTGACAACTCAGCTGCTAATACTTGAGAATATTCTTTGGCTCCCCTTGTGTCGAATCAATAAATTAGGGTTGAATACTCTACCCTCGAAAACTGTTGCGATCCCCTATACTTGTGGGTTATCAAGACTATTTTCTGGCGCTGTTGCTGGGGAGCATAGCTCTATTCTTTGAGTCACTTGGGATTTATATCCGCTGGTCACTATGAAGAACTTGAAAGACGAGAAAACAACAATTTATCCCTCAACTACGAGGGGAGGTAAGGAACTGCCATCTAGCTCTGCACTTGATTCACCTTCTGTTTTGAGTAATCTTGCGACACCTAAACCTAGTTCTGCTATTCGTTCTGATATGTCACATGTTATTGATGATGCCATTTCTGCTATGCATGATACTTATGATGAAACTACTTCTATGCTTGATACTACTGTGCCACTTGGTGAATTTCTTGAGGAACAACTTGCTAGGGTTAGAGAGAAAGAAATTATTGAAACTGATAACATTGATGAAAGTGATGATGAAGACTATCCTGTTGTTCCTGAGGGTTATGTTTTTGAAAAAGAAGCTTCTCTAGCTATTTTAGCTTGCAAACATAGATACGAGCTCAAGAGGTTATTAGCTAAATGGAAGCAACAATCCCTTAATGCTAGAATGAAACCTGACCCTGCTTTTGCTACTTCACCTATCAGTGTTACTGATAAGGATTATGAATTCTCTGTTGATCCTGATATAATTACTTTGGTTGAATCAAATCCTTTTCATGGCTATGAATCTGAAACTGTTGTGGCACATCTTACTAAATTAAATGATATAGCCACCCTGTTCACTAATGATGAGAAATCTCGCTATCTTTATATCCTTAAAATATTTCCGTTCTCATTAAACTAAGATATGGTTTAATTCTCTTGATCCTGGTTGTGTGCTTAGTCCCCAGGATATGATTTATTACTTCTCTGCTAAATATTTCCATGCTCATAAGAAACAAGCTGCTTTGAGGGGTATATATAATTTTGTGCAAATTGAAGAAGAGAGTCTCCCACAAGCTTGGGGGAGGCTTCTCCAATTACTTAATGCTTTGCCTGATCATCCTCTTAAGAAAAATAAAATACTTGATATCTTTTACATTGGACTAACCGATGCTTCCAGAGATTACCTGGATAGTTGTGTTGGTTCTGTTTTCAGGGAAAGAACACCGGATGAAGCTGAAATTCTATTGAATAATATGTTGACAAATGAAAATAATTGGAATCTTCCTGAGCCATCTCCAGAGCCATTTCCTAAGCCTATTCCTAAACCAACTCTGAAGAAGAGAGGTGTTCTATTTATCGGTCCTGAAGATATGCAAGAGGCAAAGAAATCTATGAAAGAATAAGGTATTAAAGCTGAAGATGTTAAGAATTTACCTCCTATTGAAGAAATACATGGTCTTAATTTACCGCCTGTTGAAGAAACATATGATCTCAATCTATCACCTATTGAAGAAACTCATGGTCTTGATAACCCGACACAGGTAGCAAAGGTAAATTCTCTTTATAGATTTGATGAAGGTGATATTCCTCACTATATGTCCGCTAGACAATGCTTAGAAGAGTTTGATAATTTTATTGTCAAACAAGAAAACTTCAATGCTTATTTTGGTAGACAATTGAAATACAATTCCAATACGCTTGAACACTTGGGTGAGTATATGTCTAGAGTTAAAGGTGAACTTAAACTCATTAGTAAACTTGCTTCTATGGTTACCACTCAAGTAGAACAAGTACTTAAAGCTCAAAATAATTTGCTCAAAGAATTAAATAGTAAGAAAAATGACTATGCTGTTAGAGTGGCTACTAGAACTGGTAAAATGACTCAGGAACCTTTGTATCCTGAAGGCCACCCTAAGAGAATTGAACAAGATTCTCAGAGAAATAATATTGATGCACCTAGTCCTTCTAAAAGGAAGAAAAAGAAAAATGATAGGACTTTGCATGCTTCTAGTGAACCTATCGTTGAACCACCTGAGAATCTAAATGATATTTCTATTTCTGATGCTGAAACACAATCTGGTAATGAACATGAACTTAACGATAATATCAATGATGATGTTCATGTTGATGCTCAACCTAGTAATGATAATGATGTAGAAATTGAACCTGTTGTTGATCTTGATAACCCACAATCAAAGAATCAACGTTATGATAAGAGAGACTTTTTGCTAGGAAACACGGTAAAGAAAGAGAACCATGGGTTCAGAAACCCATGCCTTTTTCCTCCCAAACCATCCAAGAAAAAGGATGATGAGGATTTTGAGCGCTTTGCTGAAATGATTAGACCTATCTTCTTGCGTATGCGATTAACTGATATGCTCAAAATGCATCCTTATGCTGAGTACATGAAAGATATTGTCACTAATAAAAGATAGATACCGGAAGCTGAGATTTCCACCATGCTTGCTAATTACACTTTCAAGGGTGGAATACCAAAGAAACTAGGAGATCCAGGAGTACCTACTATACCATGCTCCATTAAAAGAAATTATGTTAGAACGACTTTATGTGATCTTGGAGCCGGTGTTTGTTTTATGCCTCTCTCTTTATATCATAGACTTGATATGAATAAGTTGACACCTACTGAAATATCTTTGCAAATGGCTGATAAATCAACTGCTGTACCTGTCGGTATTTGTGAGGATGTGCCTGTTGTTGTTGCAAACGTTACGATTTTAACGGACTTTCTTATTCTTGATATTCTCGAGGACGATAGTATGTCTATTATTCTTGGAAGACCCTTTTTGAATACTGCAGGGCTGTTATTGATTGCAACAAAGGCAATGTCACTTTTCATGTTAATGGTAATGAGCATACGGTGCACTTTCCGAGGAAACAACCTCAAGTTCATAGTATCAATTTTATTTGAAAAATTCCATCGATTATTTTTGGAGGTTTTGAATTTCCTCTTCCTACTGCCAAGAAAAAATATGATATTCTTATTATTGGGGATATGCATATCCCCATTGAGGTAACATAGTGTTATTTGAAACTTCTCCGGTTCCATATTATTCGGAATGAGTTTGTTAACAAGACTTGATCAACCTTGTTAGTGAATTCCTTTTGATGAGTATGAGATGGATGAAACTAGAAGGCACAACCTTCTGTACCCTCCTTTTACTTTCTGTTATTTAGTTAAAATAAAGTACAAATAGTATTTATCTGTCTGTTTTTTGATTTATCCGTGCAATATAAAAATACCCCAAAAATTAAAGTTCTCCAAATGCCCTGAAAATGGAATATGATTTTTTCTGAAATATTTGAGAATATATGGCACTGAGAACACAGCAGGAGGGGCAAGCACCTGGCCACGAGGGTGGAGGTCGCGCCCCCTGCCTCGTGGGCCCACGGTGGCTCCCCTCCACTTATTCCTGCACCCACACACTTCTTCTTCCTCCCAAAAAATCACCATCCAGCTCAAACACGAGTTCTAGCTCATTTTTCTGCGATTTTCGATCTCCTTGCTCAAAGCACCTCTCACAAAACTGCTTGAAGAGATTGTTCCTTGGTATGTGACTCCTCCATTGGTCCAATTAGTTTTTGTTCTAGTGCTTTATTCATTGCAAATTTGTGCTGCCTAGGTGACCATGTTCTTGAGCTTGCATGTCAAATTTATATGGTTCCAAGTAGTTCTAATGCATGATATAGTCTCTAGGCACTTGTAGGAGTAGTTGCTATCAATTTTCTTGAGCTTGGTTCACTTTTATTTGAAGTTACTAAAAATTTCAGAAATTTTTCAGAGGGAGAAATATGCTTAGGAAAATGTTCCAAGGTGGTTCTTCAAGGAAGCAAGGACCTAGGCTTGCAATGCATGATGCTGACGATGCGCCACCAAGGGACGCTCCAGTGCGGCCTTGTGAATGTCCTTCAGAAAACTTTATGGATCGAGCGGGAATCAAGGAAGAATTTAACACATATTTGCGTAACACTGATCTCGTGAGCTTCGAGGAAGAAAAGTGCCGCCAGTACCACTATCTCACTAGTTCCTTTGTGAGGAGGTTTGAATTTTCATCTTCACGTAATTCTTCAACTCTCATGTTTGATCTTTATGAAAAATCTTATACCATGGACTTAGAGGATTTTACCACTGCTTGCAAACTTCCACAATGGGGTAGTACTAGTGAACCCCCGTAAATCTGAATTTAGAAATTTTCTTGCTAGTATAACGGTGGGGGAATCTAGAGACATAGCACAAGCTACCATAGGGAGCATTCATTTTCCTGCTATACATTATTTTGCTCTCTTCATAGGTAGGTGCATAAATGGTAAAGATGAAGCATGTCATATGTGTGTCCCTGACCTCAGCATTTTTAGGAGTGCTGTTTTAGGAGACAAATCTTATAATTTGGGAGACATTGTTGCACGTAGGTTGCATAATAATAGATTTAATGGAGATTTCTTCGGTGGAATTTATGCAACCCGCTTAGCTGATTTTCTTGGTGTGGACATACGTGAGGATGATATTGAGTTGGCTCCTACTTATTTAGACTTTAATGCTATGGTTCACCACCAGTTTGTTAAGAGGAATGAATCACCTCTCCATTATCGCTTAATCTTTAATAGACGTCGTGTTGTCCGTATTACTCTCCCTGCTCCTACCTTCTTTGATTATCAGGCAAGAGGGATACATTTCATTACCAGAGAGGAGGCAGATGAGTACAAGAGGAGGGCGGAGGCAGCTCGCCGCCACGCTGCAGCTCAGGAGGCGATAGCCGCTGCATCTCAGTACGACCCCAACTACAACTATGGATATCTGCCAGGCCATCCGTGTCAATAAACCAACTTAGGCCAAAAGCCTAAGCTTGGGGGAGTACGTATTTCCCACCGACATTACATTTATGTTCACACTCATTGCTAGATGTCGGTGCTCATACTCTTTCACTGTAATATCCATGCTGGTTTATTTTTCCTTTTTATGCTTTCTTCTTGTGTGTTTGATAAACCTTCAGAAAAACCCAAAAAAATTTAGTAGTAGCTTTTAGTTAGTTTATTTTCTTGCTGTAGTAGTAATAATTAAAAAGAAAACCCAAAAATATTTCCTGTTCTTCTTTTGCTTGTTGGGAGCTTTCCCGTGTAAATAGTTTTTTTTCTTTTCTTTTCTTTGGGGGTCAATAGGAGAAGACCATAATTAAATTGTTGAAGTGGCTCTTATATGCATTATTGTTGATTTAACCAAGAGCCCATATTGCTTTTTCTTCTCCTGTTTATTGAATGCTCGCAGATTCTAACTTAGTCCAATGCACGTGCATTCTTATTATATTCACTCCGTTCGGTCGTGCAAGTGAAAGGCAATAATCACGATATATGAGGGACTGATTGAGATGAGAGAAGCTGGTATGAACTTGACCTCTCTTGTTTTTGTAAATATGATTAGTTCATCGTTCCTGATTCAGCCTATTATGAATAAACATGTTTGCAATGACAATTAGAGATCATAGTTGCTCGTGCCATGCTTGATTAGTTATGAGTTATAATGGTTTACCTTGCGTGCCAACATGCTATTAAAATGGTTGTGATGTGGTATAGTGGGGTGGTATCCTCCTTTGAATAACTTAAGTGACTTGAATTGGCACATGTTCACACATGTAGTTGAAACAAATCAACATAGCCTTCACGATATTTATGTTCATGGTGGATTATATCCTACTCATGCTTGCACTCAATGTTTATTAATTTTAATGCATGCTCATGACTGTTGTCGCTCTCTAGTTGGTCGCTTCCCAGTCTTTTGCTAGCCTTCACTTGTACTAAACGGGAATACTGCTTGTGCATCCAATCCCTTAAACCCCAAAGTTATTCCATATGAGTCCACCATACCTTCCTATATGCAGTATCTACCTGCCGTTTCAAGTAAATATGTATGTGCCAAACTCTAAACCTTCAAATGAAATTATGTTTTGTATGCTCGAATAGCTCATATATCAACTAGGGCTGTCTGTATCTTCCATGCTAGGCAGGTTATTCTCAAGAGGAGTGGACTCCGCTCCTCATTCATGAGAAAATGACTGGTCACCGGGATGCCCAGTCCCATGTTTTATGCAAACTAAATCAAAATAATTGCAAACAAAACTCCCCCTTGGACTATTGTTAGTTGGAGGCACTCGTTGTTTCGAGCAAGCCATGGATTGATGCTTGTCGATGGAGGGGGAGTATAAACTTTACCATTCTGTTCGGGAACCGCCTATAATGTGTGTATCATGGAAGATATCGCCATCTCTTGGTTGTTATGTTGACAATGGAAGTATGCCGCTCAAAATATTATTTATCTCTATTTCAATCGAGCTCTGGCACCTCTACAAATCCCTGCTTCCCTTTGCGAAGGGCTTATCTATTTACTTTTATGTTGAGTCATCACCCTCTTATTAAAAAGCACTAGCTGGAGAGCGCTGCTGTCATTTGCATCCATTACTATTACATTATATTGGGTATGACCATGACTGGATCTCTTTTACCATGAATTACAATGTTTAGTTAGTCCTTGATCTTTATGTTTTGCGGTCTGAGAAAGGACTAGCAAGATACCATCTTATTATATCATATCATGATTGTTTTGAGAAAGTGTTGTCATCCGAGATTTATTATTATGGCTCGCTAGTTGATTATGCCATTGATATGAGTAAACATGAGACCTGAGAGTTATTGCAAATATGGTTAGTCATAATCTTTGTTGAAAACTTGAATGCTGGCTTTACATATTTACAACAACAAGCGCAAATAGAGTTTGTAAAAATTTTTCTTTATCACTTTCAGTTTATCAACTGAATTGCTTGAGGACAAGTAAAGGTTTAAGCTTGGGGGAGTTGATACGTCTCCGTCGTATCTACTTTTCCAAACACTTTTGCCCTTGTTTTGGACTCTAACTTGCATGATTTGAATGGAACTAACCCGGACTGACGCTGTTTTCAGCAGACTTTCCATGGTGTTATTTATGTGCAGAAACAAAAGTTCTCGAAATGACCTGAAACTCCACGGAACATCTATTTGCAAAATAAGAAAAATAGAAAAATCCACGTAAGGGGGCCCACACCCTGTCCACGAGGGTGGAGGGCGCACCCCCCTACCTCTTGGGCCCCCTGACGCTCCACCGACCTCAACTCCAACTCCATATATTCACTTTCGGGGAGAAAAAAAATTAGAGAGAAGGATTCATCGCGTTTTACGATACGGAGCCACCGCCAAGCCCTAAAACCTCTCGGGAGGGCTGATTTGGAGTCCGTTCGAGTCTCCGGAGAGGGGGATTCATCGCCGTCGTCATCATCAACCATCCTCCATCACCAATTTCATGATGCTCACCGCCGTGCGTGAGTAATTCCATCGTAGGCTTGCTGGACGGTGATGGGTTGGATGAGATCTATCATGTAATCGAGTTAGTTTTGTTAGGCTTTGATCCCTAGTGTCCACTATGTTCTGATATTGATGTTGCTATGACTTTGCTATGCTTAATGCTTGTCACTAGGGCCCGAGTGCCATGATTTCAGATCTGAACCTATTATGTTTTCATGAATATATGTGAGTTCTTGATCCTATCTTGCAAATCTATAGTCACCTACTATGTGTTATGATCTGGCAAGTGACAATAATCGGGACCACTCCCGGTGAAGACCATAGTTTGAGGAGTTCATGTATTCATTATGTGTTAATGCTTTGTTCCGGTACTCTATTAAAAGCAGGCCTTAATATCCCTTAGTTCCATTAGGACCCCGCTGCCACGGGAGGGTAGGACAAAAGATGTCATTCAAGTTCTTTTCCATAAGCATGTATGACTATATTCGAAATACATGCCTACATTACATTGATGAATTGGAGCTAGTTCTGTGTCACCCTATGTTATGACTGTTACATGATGAACCGCATCCGGCATAATTCTCCATCACTGATCCAATGCGTACGATCTTTTCACATATTGTTCTCCACTTATTTACTTTTCCGTTGCTATTGTTACAATCACTACAAAACACCAAAAATATTACTTTTGCTACCGTTACCGTTACTTCCATATTGCTTTGCTACTAAATACTTTGCTCCAGATACTAAGTTATCCATGTGTGGTTGAATTGACAACTCAGCTGATAATACTTAAGAATATTCTTTGGCTCCCCTTGTGTCGAATCAATAAATTTGTGTTGAATACTCTACCCTCGAAAACTGTTGCGATCCCCTATACTTGTGGGTTATCACCGTGTTCTGTGAACTGCAATTTGAACTTTGATTGGTCATGTGTTATATTTCTATTGACTGGAGTATGTGAACTAATAATTGTGAGCATTTCTTCATTTGATGTGAACTGGTGCATATGATCCATCATATTCTGTTACTTGTTGGTACTAAATTGATCCTCTACCCTTTTTTGTAGCAATGGATGGCTACCACCATGGATCAGTGCGCAGAGGAGTCTGAAGAAGAGGAGGAACAAGAAGCTGCAGCAGCAGAGAGGAGGAAGAACACAATATTCAGCGCTGCACAAATCATTGGTACGTACCACCTTGAGAACATGGAAAATGAAAATATGTACATCCAACCTAAAGAAACTGGATATGAGTGCATCATGAGGACATTACAACATAAGACACAATGTTTCAACATGTTTAGAATGGATAGAGAGGTGTTTGATAGCCTGCACAATTTGCTAGTAGAGTCATATGGATTGAAGTCTACTAGGAGGATGACATCTGTGGAATCTTTAGCCATGTTCTTATGGAAGGTTGGTGCTCCCCAATCTATACGGCAGGCTGAAAATCGTTTTGTTCGATCAATGGATACACTTCATAGGAAGTTTGATAAAGTCTTGGGATGTTTGGTTAAGTTGGCAGGAGACATAATTCGCCCACTAGATCCACAGTTTAGGACAGCTCATCCAAGAGTCCAAAATCCAATGTTTGCTCAGTTCTTCGACAATTGCATTGGATCCATTGATGGAACACATATAGAGGTGGTTGTGCCAAAGACATACCTCATCACACACATGAAACGAAAATCAACTACTACTCAGAATGTGCTAGCAATTTCTGATTTTGACTTGAGATTCACCTTCATCGTTACTGGGTGGCCTGGGTCGGTTCATGACATGAGGGTGTTCAAGGCAGCACTAGACAAATTTGGCAGCCACTTCCCACATCCTCCCCAAGGTACATTTAGATTGTGGTACACATTTCGTTGATCAGCCCGATGATTGATGCTTTTCTAATAGTTTAACATTGTAGGGAAGTTTTATGTGGTGGACTCGGGATTCTCTAACCAACCTGGTTATCTTGCACCGTACAAAGGAACGAAGTACCATTTTCAAGAGTACAATCAAGGTCCACCGCCAAGAGGTAAAAAACAAACATTTAATCATAGACATTCCCAAATTCGTAGTGCAATAGAGTGATGCTTTGGAGTGCAATCTTATCCACCACCAAAGCAAAGTAAAATTATTTCAGCATGCATGGCTTTACACATTTTCATAAGAGAGAGCAAATTGGAGGATAGAGATTTTGGAGAGTGTGAAGATGATGAGGAGTTCATTCCAATGGTGGATGAGCCTAGTGGCCTACGACGAAGCCGTGCAACTCAATCACAGGGGCAAAACTCGCGTGATGATCATAACATGAATGTTTTTCGTGATTGGATAGCGGAACGACTGCATAGTAGGTGGTAATTGGTATTTGTTCTAGTGCCGAACAATGTAATTTGTATTTGTTAGTGATGACTTGTATCGATACTTCTATGGATATATGTACACATATTTGAAATGGATTTGTAAAATGAGATGGCGGGAAGAGAAGAATGGCGAAAAAAAAAACAGGGTGGGAAGGTGTGGTCAGGTGTGGTCAGGTGACTTATAAGTCAGGTGACAACCAAACAGATGTAACTTATAAAGTCACTAGTTTTAAGTCACCTAACTTATAAGTCAGGTTACTTATTGGAACCAAACATGCCCTTAGCTGAAGAACTTAAGAAGAGCATTAGTGAAGCGAGATAGTCCTCCTTCGATTGGTGCATGCATGCACCATGCGGCATCCGAGGCCGCAAGAGAGTAGCAGCATCACCGTGCGCGTGAGCTGCCGCCGGCTTCCCAAGCGTCAGGCATGCGGGTGAAGCCGTGTTTGGTTTGGGTAGTAGTAGTAAATTGCGCGTTGAAGCCGAAGGAACTGCCCTAATTTCAGGGAATTAGTCATCTTGCCTTGGTAATTATGATTTGATCGGGGGCCTAATAAACGAGGACGGAGGGATTGCTGTCAAGGCAGTGCTCATAGCCAGCCACTATTGCTGCTGCTGCGTGTGTGCACTTTTTTTTCTAAACGAAATTGTTGTGCGTACTACGATGGACGATATCCGTACGATGCAAACTACCTGAATCTCTAACATAGCTCTTGCATGAGAAAACTGGAAGCTACTTGGATAGGGCATATTCATCCGCTATGTCCAAAAAGTACGATCTTGGGTCCCAAACCCTAGGTATTATCCTTGTACAGCTGATTTGTCACTCTGTGATGAAATAAATGTTAGAAGGCTAGTAGAAGTAATGCAGATCACCATAATATATAGAGAAGTGGAAGTAATCTAGTCTACTTTAAATGCTCTTCTCGATAGGATTTAGACCATTCCCTATATCTTTTTTTGAAATAAGAAAGAAAAACATTTGCAAGATCATCCATAATGCTGCAACAACTATGTGGAAACAAATGACTAAACACTGGCCCGGGAACCCTATATTTTATTCTGTATTATATCGTGCAAGAGTAAAATCGATGAAATACACAACAGAAATCTCTTTCCCTGGTAAAGTAGTTTCCGGTTATGAAACAAATTACTCATTATCCATTGACCAGCATAGTGACTCTACTATTCCTTCATTTGCAATAGTATGCTTGGATCAAAAGTACGGCAATTTCTCCCCCACACTCTCCAATCCAACAAACGAAGCAGAGCAATGTTGAAGAAAGGAAGAGGCAAGGTTACCATGGCTAGCATGAAGCTTCTTTTTTTTCGAAAAGGAGGAATACCCCCGGCCTCTGCATCTGGTCGATGCATACGGCCACTTTATTAATTATTAGCACAAAATCTTACAAAGTCGTACAACAGTAAGACCAAAGCCACCATCTTCGCAACCTCTGTCGCTACTCCTATCTAACTGATGAAGGGGCGCTGATGGTCTGGGCCTAATACCAAACAGACCTTGCAGCCAAACCTAACATCTAAGACCTGAGGTCCCAACCTGGACGCCTGCCGGGTATGGGCACCCACCAGTCCGGCGTGCTCCTCAACCAGGCCGCCCGCCGGGTATGAGGCCGCCACAACCACCTACCACATATCCATCTTCAGAGCTGTACTGTTGTAACGGCCTTGCCCGGTCTCGCTGCCGCCGACGCCACCACGACGCCAGACAGCGTCGACCTCCTGCGCGTGTCCGTCACCACACATCTGACGCCAAGCCTCCGCTGCTCCATGCCACCAAGAGCCGCCGCCAAGAATATGTAGAACGAAACACCGCTCCACCGAAGGGAGGCAGCACACCCCCACCCCTCACCTGTAGACCCTTCCATCCGATCCCAATGTCCTTGGCGTCGCCTCCAGGAAGGTTACGGTGCACAGGGCGCCGCCGACGCCCGATCCGCATCGGATCTTGGGCTTTCACCCGGACATGGGTTGGAGAGGAGAGATGGTGCCCTCAGCAACGCCCCCAAGGAGGAAAGCGGCGCCAAAAATCGGCGTCGCCGCTGCCGGTCAGCCTAAGGCAGCCAAGGTTTCCCCCGGACACCGATCTACTCCACCAGAACAAACCGGAGGTGGATCCGGCAAGATCCAAACCGAACCGGGGACTGGGAAGCGATGCATGGAAGGGAGAGGGGCAATACCTCCAGATCTGGCACGCCTACGGCTCGCCGTCCTCACGGCCGAACCCACAGGCACGCCGCACGCCACCAGATGCGCCGCACCAGATCGATGATGGCCAGCCTCAGCGCCGCCCCCCACTCTCCCGACGAGGGAGAGGAGGAAACAGTGCCGCCGCCGAGCCCGGGGCCGCCGCCCCGGCTTGCCCGCGCCTGGCCAGACGCAGCCGCCGCCGGATGCAGGCCTTCGTCCAGGGCCGAAGACTTGCGGCGCGCGACGAGGGTGCCCCGCCACCGCCGTCCGCCGAGTGGGCTTTGCCCGTCGGCCTCCTCCGGCGGTGGCAGGCGGAGCGAGGGAGGAAAGGGGAGCGGGGGCGGCGGCGACTAGGTCGCCTGAGCCGCCCCCCAGGGAGCGACGCGAGCGAAACTGCCCGGTGCAGGATTAGAATCTACTATACAAAAATCAGCATGAAGCTTCTAAACTTCCGTACATATACATCACAGAAAAGCATGGGGAGCAAACATATTGTTGTTGGTGCTTGCTGTGATCCATGCTTCTCCCTGTTAACTCCATCATCCTACTTGTTGCTACCTTGAGCCTCTCATTTCTACGCAATTTAAGCAGCGAGTCAAATTTAGAACAATCAGTATCGGCCTAAAAATTCTGAAAAGGGAAATTTCAGTAGCTTTGGAGCAATTTAAGCACTAATTTAAATACATTGGAAATCTCAACTTTGATATCAATCTTCATTCTCTTTGAAGAAATTGTATACCGCTAGGTTAGAAGAATCTCACATCATGGCGAGCCATGCTCCACAAGCACATCAGGCAACCACAACATTGGTCACGGTTCTCTGGCCATGTGAACCCACGGTAAGGGCCTACTCCCATGCCAACCTTGCCAGCGATAATCCACCAGAGAAATTCTCCCCGGGGTCTGAGCAGGTTCAGATTTACCTTTGTGCATTAAAAATAACACATATAATATTAGTCTAATGCAAATGATTTATACATACACATAGGCTTCATTTCGGATCCAAATTATGGAATCTAAGCACATGTAATGCCAAAAGCAGTCCAGTACACTATGCTCCATGAGGAATTTAAGTCGTTAAATTAAATAAGTACACGCATTGAGATAACGGTATGTGTTTTTGTACATTAGTTCAATTGATAAAATGCAGCAAAGGTGTATGCTCACTCATTTCTCTTTGGTTCCATTCCTTTGTTCTTCCTTGGTGCAATTCAGTAATTTAAATACATTATGTAAGATCAGTTTTTTTCTTTTTTTAGACTGGAGATGCTTGTGATATGTCACGAGTGGAATCTATGAGAGAGAAAAACAGTTGAATTCTTGAAAAAAGAGTGTTTTCATGTGCTCGAAAGTTCGTCGGGACCCAACTCCAAACCAAGGAAAGGCTAGAATTTACTTTTAGTACATGGCTTTGCTGTTGTATAACTACCTATGAACTCTCAGATCAAGGCCATCCACCATATGCAATGAATACACAATGTTTTATTGATTGGTGATAACAAGAACAAAAAACAGTAAGCCTCATGTGGATAGAAAAAGGATGACATACTTGCTTCAAGCTTTTGAGTTTTTGGCCAGATAATAGCTCATCAACCAAGATTTACTTCAGTTCCTTCTTTATCAACCTATTTCATCAATACAAGCTCAATAACCCGTCCCAACCTAAACCCATTATAAAAATACTAAGGAAATTAGCTACTGATGAGCATTCACAAGTTTTCACAAGCGAGGTATCTAAAGTATTTAATAAAGCTCACAAGTTGATCACTTACTTGGAAATACTTTGGAAGAGCGTTGTATTTACAATACCTCCTGAAATGCCAATAGGGTCATTACATGCCTCAGAAGCAGAACATATGCCGGGCATATTGTGCTTAAGCCACCAAAGACATAAAGTCTCAGGAATAAGTAGGTGGTCTCGTCCAACATTGCGATTGAACATTAACATAGTATTCCAACTAAAAATATTCAATTCTTTCAAGTAACACAGATCTACCAAATTGCAGTAATATTGGCTAATCCTCCAAATAGGTGCATGTTGACAAGAAAATACGAGTGTATACTAAGTGTTCACTATAGCATGCATGCTTTCTTAATGGTAATCCTTATTGATTTCCCTATTGTGCAGCAAATACGGAAGACTGATGCTTTCCCATCTGCAGTATACATTCCTGAATGTTAAACTAAACAGTTTTTTTCTAGTTACATAATGCAACCCCAGACTAAAGTATTGTAGTATACTGATAACAACACACTAAGTGTAACACCATACCTACAGAACCTCAAGGTCTTTCTTCGACTCAGGAGCCTACTTCTGCACTGATATATCAAACCTGAACCTGAAAACCAACAATCCTCAGTTTTATAGATAATGCATATGCACAAACATGTGATAACTTAACTGAACATCAAAATACCATTGTCCACACGTGTCATGTGAACCCTGCCAGGCATGAAGATCATGGCTCACACGATACTAAGAAAACTAAGGAATATTATTTGCAGTGGATGGTCGTGAGAACACACAACAGCAGGGGCACACCAGCAACATCCACACACGCACATTAGCCAGCCAGCACGAATGCCAGCAACTACAAAAAATCTCCACGGCGGCCCGTCTCCCATAACCAGATATAGAAAAGAGAAAATGATGGTGGGGTATACCTGTCGCTCCTCCTCGCTCCATTGCACGCCCTTGCGGTGATCCATGATGCCCACGCCATGGCCACCACGCGCTGCCCTGGGGTTACATGATGGCGGTGGCGGCCAAGGAGTCGGGGGGCATCGACCAGGCCACATTCGACTCTCTTGATGCCAGCCACCAGCCAACAGAGGGGGCAGGTGAGGTGGAGGGGCGACAGCGGCGGCAATCTCGAAGGTCGGCGGAGAAGCTAAGACATTGTGCAACGGAGGCTGGGAACCTGGTTCCGCGATGGGGTGGCGGTGGCGGCGTCCCACAACCACACCCTAGAAAAAAATCGAGGGAGGAGTTGGATCGAGAGAAGAGTGGCTGGCGAGGAGGGTTGCGCGTACCCTAGCGAAAAGAGATGTCATCTGCCGTTTTCTGTATGCTCAGGGGATTGGGTAGATTGATTATTAGGTAAAAAAACACGACAGGCGGAAGAAAAATCGGTCGGGGCGGCCGGGCGACTTGTTCGATCGATGGTGGGGGTACGGAACGAAACGAGGTACGGACTGCTTCATTAGGAATAGAGATTATTATTATATATCTTCCCCTGCATTTTAAAGATATACTAGTAGTAATAGTAGTGTAGTAATTAGCGAGAAATGAGCAAGCATCGTGGGGAAGGCTTGGCGTGATCGATATTGATGTTGATTGACACAAGCAATAATTAAGGGAGCGTCGTTGCTTTCCTTAATTTGCACGGGAGTGAAGTCTATTTTAAAACCTGAGATTATAGAGCGCGACGCAAATGAGCCCTCACGCCTAAATCCGTGAAATCTCATTCGAATGAGAAATTAATTGGTCTCATTCACTTTTTCGACCATCCGATCGAGCCGCGCCACGATTGGTGCTTCCTCCTGGTGGAGAGCTTCGCATGGCCCATCTGTTATCTCGCTCGCGGCCTGTTTTCCCTTTTTTTGTCGCACCTTTGTTTTTCTTTTTCTTTTTGCTGACTAAGCCCAGCCCGTGTCTTATCGCCCATCTGTTGTCTCGCTCGCGGCCCTTTTTTTTGTCGCACGTTTTTTTTTTCTTTTCGCTGACTAAGCCCAGCCCGTGTCTTATCGCCCATCTATTCATTTCTCCGTTGCTCAAAAAAAATCTATTCATTTCTCTTCGTGTCTTATTGGTGGCGGCTGAGATTCGGGAGAGGCCGCTGCAGGAGATCGGCGACGGCGGCGTCTACCTGTACGGGATTTCGGCGGCGGTGGCATTTAGAAGTAAGAATCTGCCCGTCTTTCAATCCTTTTCCTTGTTATTTGTAGAGATTCCTGCAATCATTTAGGAGTGCGGTTTTTTCTAGCTCGGCCTACGTGGTACCCCATATCACAACCATTCAATATGTCATCTTGTTTATGTGGATGTGTGCATCATTGCAGGAATAAGCAGCTAGCAGCAGGCGCTCAGAGATTAATCCTCTGCCGCGAGGCACATGACCTGATTTGGCTTGTGTCCATCAGACCAGTCCCGCTGAATTCTTTTGTCCACCAATGACACGTGTACAGCGAACACTCCCTGCTCCCTCTTCCCGCCGCTGAGTCAATTATTTCAATTCCCGGCACCTTACACATGTTACTGTTGCACTCGTGCTAGTGGAGTCGTCGCCTCGTCGGAGCACACAACATGTGCTACAGTGTCGTGAGGAGACAGCTACAGTGTCATGAGGAGACAGCTAGAGTTCCCTAGGCCTAGCTCCTCACGTACAGCCCCCCCCCCCCCCCCCCCCCTCTTCCACCGCATTAACTACTCTCCCTTCTCTCTCCTGGAGACTGTGCACAGTGACCGTGGCAGGCCTCTCTCACTCCCTTCTCTCTATTCCCTTCACATGTCTTGTCAATGTGGGCTGTAGACAGCATGCACCTACAGCGGTCTCTGATAATTGCCTGACACTGCTTCACTAAATTGCACATATCTCAAGATGAACCAACGACTGAGATAGTGAGTACCAGGTAGCTCGAGCTTCACTACAACTTTCCGTTTAGAGCTGTTCTTTTCTAGCCAGATCCGTAGGAACTGTATGTGTTTTTGGCGGCTTCGAATCAAGGATGTTGGTGGCTGTATTTATGGATGTGGATTTTTTGCGTCGGATCTGTGTTGGGGCGGTTCAGCCAAATAGGAGAAATGGGCGTGGAGTAACAGTAGGATCTGTATTGGAAATGGGCGTGGAATGTGTTCAGTGATGTATCCAATAATCCAACACAGGTTTTTTTGTGTGTTTTTTCTTTGTATGTAGATGAATATGTAAAGGATGATGTTGCAATACAGATTTTTCGTTTTGTCTTGGGCAGCCACACCAATTCACTCTGCCTTTATCCTTTAGGCGTTGATGATTTTTTGATAGTAAAAATGTGATCCCTTTTTTTCCTGTTAGAACTGGACTATGTTTCCTGCTCTTGTGGTTGTCGAGGTTGTTATATACACAGTATTTTCACCATGAATTAGGACACACCGATTTTCGAAGTGACATTCTAATCAAGTAGAAGTTTGTCTACACTACTGCAGTGTTTTTTTAGTTGATTTTTCATTGTAATCAAGTAGAAGTTTTTCTCGGCTACTATAGAACTGCAGTAGTGAATGGCCAGTGCAAACTTATTGTGGAATATATTTTTATATGTGAGTTTATACTCTGCAGGATGTTGTGTCCAGATTGCCATTGATTCTGTCAGAATGACGATGAGCTGAATTTTGGCATTTTCATTCGCGACGGGTCTCGAGATTTTTCGGTAATCTATTCTGCTTTTGTTAGATGTTTGTTTTTCAATGCCTTTTCCTTTATTATAGGATTCTTCTTTTTGCTAATTGTTTTGATTTTTTTCTCCTTTTTTATGAGCAGAACATCCCATGCACCGCAAGGAACCGGTTCAACCAGATGAGTGGTCTGAAGTTTAAAGCACATGGTCGTAGATACGTTGTTGATGTGTTCATTGGACACGAAACAACATTGATTGGAGGTGATGATTGGGCAAAGTACAAACACGACTTCAACGTGTGCCAGGGCAAAAAAAGTGGTGTTCGACATGTCTGGATGGGTACCCGAGGCTTTTGTGTGTTCTGTTGGAAGTAGTCATGCAATAGATCGCAGGGGTGTAGCATAGGACATGACAGGAGGTAATGTTGCACAAGGTGGGGGGGGGGGGGAGCTGGCAACTTTGATGCACTTGGAGTGGAAGAAGTCATTTATACCAGAGATGTTGTTCTCAGCGATGGTGAAGCACAAATGCTGGGACTGGTAAGAACCATTGAAGATGGATACATTGGACCACATTTTGTGCACAGCCTCACGCCCACGAACATCACAAGCAAGCTTATGGTACATCTTCTCAATCTTCATTACCTTTTTGTTATTTTTCTTTTTTGCAAATATGTTTTGCCTTTTTCCTCTTCTTTTCTAACACAGTTTTCACCTTTTTTTTCCTTTTTGTTTGTATTTGTTGATATCACATAGAAAATCCTGAAGAAAATTGTTCAACCATTGAACTTGGCTCCAGAAGGTGTTGTTGAGCTTTGCTTGGGTGTAGGAGATGTAATGCAGCTTGGATATCACACGGATCATGATGGACGAATGGTCTTCCACAAAGATTGGGGTGTTTTTGTAGCCCAGAACCACCTCCGGGCGGATGATGTTGTCGTTTTCAACTTCAAGCATAGCAATGCACAGGGCATCAACATTAAATGCGTCATCATCGGTTTGAGGCCGGCAAAAGAATAAGAGTTTTTGGTGCTACAAACAGTGTAATGGCACTTTCCTAGGTTAGCCCTTTTTGGTGACTTGGGCTATCCAGCTACCTTCACTTTTTATGTATTTTTATTTTTCTGAACTATGTAAGCACTCGGATGAATGTTTTTAGTCTTTTTCCATGTGGTTTTACTGCAGTAACTTTTTGCGGCATGAGTGTTTTCCCATGCATGCCCCTATGCTTCTTTTTTATATACAATGTCATGTGTTGGCAGAAGTTTATTATCCTGAAGTTGTTGTTTTTTATCTCTTTCTTTGTAATTGTAGTTGCACCCGCTCCACATGAGCGCAACTACAATTCAGCAACACCGTAGCGCAATTGCAACACCTAAATATGACCGCACCCGGATGTCAAGGGGAGTGTTTGTCTTCAACAATGAATTCAGTTGCATTTAAAAAAAGATTTTTTGTTTGTAGTTGCAATGGCTCAGACCCGAACACATGCAACTCAGCACACCCAAGCCCAGTCGTAAGACATATAATGTGATTGCAACCATGGTGTTCATGGGAAGGACCGTCGGCGCCAATGAAATCTGTTTCATTTTTTCCCCGTTTGGTTTTTGTTGTAGTTGCAACCGCCCCAAGCCGAATGCAATTGCAACTCAGCACACCCAAGCGCAGCTCCATAACATATGATGTGACCGCAAACCATGGTGTTGGGGCAAGGGTTAACTAAATGCCACTTGCAAGTCAACCCTGGACTTGCATTTGGTGTGTTTTTTTGCTGTGTTATTTTTCGTAATTGTCCCCTTTGCAAGTCCACCATCGACGCGCAACTGTGGGGCACACATGCCTCTTTGCAACTCGACCATCGACTTGCAACTGGGAGTGTTTTACTCGACGCCACTTGCAAGTCAACCCTCGACTTGTGAATGGTCTTTTTTCCGTGTCATGTTTTCTGTAATTGCCCCAGTTGCAAGTCCAAGGTCGAATCGCAACCGCGAGGGTCGCTTCTCACTTGCAAGGAGACCGTCGACTTGCAAGTAGGGGTGTTTTACTCGATGCCACTTGCAACTCGGCCATGGACTTGCAACTGGTCTATTTTTGTATGTAGTTTTTGCAATTGCCCGGCTTGCAAGTCCAACATAGACTCGCAACTGTGGGTGCTCGCATGCCACTTGCAAGTAGACCATCGACTCATAGCTAGGGTTGTTTACTCAATGCCACTTGCAACTCGACCATCGACTTGCAACTGGTCAGTTTTTGTATGTACTTTTTGCAATTGCCCTAGTTGCAAGTCCACCATTGACTCGCAACTGTGGAGGGCCCGCATGCCAATTGCAAATATACCCTTGACTCGCAACTGGTCTGTTGTTTTTTGTAGTTTTGTAATTTCTCTAGTTGCAAGTCCACCATCGACTCACAACTGTGGGTGCCCGCATCGACTCGCAACCAGGGTTGTTTACTCGATGCCACTTGCAAATCGACCATAAAATTGCAACTCGGCTTTTTTGTTGTTGTTTACAATTGCCCTAGTTCCAAGTTCACCATCGACTCGCAATTGTGAGGGCCCGCATGCCACTTGCAAATAGACCCTCCACTCGCAACTGGTCTGTTTTTGTTTTGTGGTTTTGTAATTGCCCTAGTTACAAGTCCACCATCAACTCGCAACTATGAGTGCCCGCATGCCACTTGCAAGTAGAACATGGACTCGCAACTAGGGTTTTTTACTCGATGCCACTTGCAACTCGACCATCAACTTGCAACTCGACTTTTTGTTGTTGTTTTACAATTGCCCTAGTTGCAAGTCAACCATCGAGTCGCAACTGTGGCGGCCTGCATGTCACTTGCAAATAGACCCTCGACTCGCAATTGGTCTATTATTTTGTAGTTTTGTAATTGCCCTAGTTGCAAGTCCACCATCAACTCGCAACTGTGGTTGCCTAGATGCCACTTGCAAGTAGACCATCGACTCACAATTAGGGTTGTTTTACTCGATGCCACCTGCAAATAGACCCTCGACTCGCAACTGGTCTGTTTTTGTATGTAGTTTTTGCAATTGCCCTAGTTGCAAGTCAACCTTCGACTCGCAACTGTGCCGGCCCGCATGCCACTTGCAAATAGACCCTCGACTCGCAACTGGTCTGTTTTTTTGTAGTTTTGCATTTGCCCTAGTTGCAAGTCCACCATCAACTCGCAACTGGTCTATTTTTTTGTAGCTTTGTAATTGCCCTAGTTGCAAGTCCAACATCGACTCACAACTGTGGGTGCCCGCATTCCACTTGCAAGTAGACCATCGACTTGCAACTAGGGTTGTTTACTCGATGCCACTTGCAACTCGACCATCAACTTGCAACTCGGCTTTTTTGTTGTTGTTTGGAATTGCCCTAGTTGCAAGTCAACCATCGACTCCCAAATGTTGGGGCCCGTATGCCACTTGCAAATAAACCCTCGACTCGCAACTGGTCAGTTTTTTTACTTTTCTAATTGCTCTAGTTGGAAGTCCACAATCGAGTCACAATTTGTGGGTGCCCGCATGCCACTTGCAAGTAGATCATCGACTCGTGACTCGTCCATTTTTTTCTTTTTGTTAGGTCTTTTTGTTGTAGCTGTGACTGCTCCAACCGCAACTATGGAGCATATAATGTGACCGCAACCAGAGGTCGGGGGGATAGTTGTCGGCACCGATGAAATTGGTTCCAATTTTTTTGTTAGGTCTTTTTGTTGTAGTTGCAACCTCTCCAACCCGGAGCAATTTGCAACTCAGCACACCCTAGCGCAACTGTAGGACATATAATGCAACTGCAACTAGGTGTTGGGTGAAGGGTTGTCGACGTCGATGGAATACAAGCAATTGTGGGGCCTGCATGTCACTTGCAGGTGGATCATCGACTTGCAACTTTGGCCAGTTACTCGATGTCACTTGCAACTAGCCAATTTTTGTGTGCTGCTTCATAAATGCCCCAGTAGGATGTTCACAATCGTCTAGCAACTATGAGGGCCCGCATGCCACTTGCAAGTTGACCATCGACTCGCAACTGGTCTTTTGTGTTGCTGTTTGTTGTTGATGTTGTTTTTGTTGTTATCGTTCTTGTTGTTGGTTTTTGTTGTTATTGTTGTTGTGTTGGTTGTTGGGAGTGTTTACTCGATGCCACTTGCAGCTCGACCGTCTACTAGCAAATGGTGTGTATTTTTTACTTTTGTAATTGTCCTAGTTGCAAGTCTAACATCGAATCGCAACTGTAGGCGCCCGTAGGCCTGTTGCAAGTAGACCATCGACTCGCAACTAGGGTTGTTTTACTCGATGCCACTTGCAACTTGACCATGGACTTGCAACTGGTCTATTTTTTGTATGTAGTTTTTGTAATTGCCCTAGTTGCAAGTCCACCATTGACTCGCAACTGTGGAGGGCCCGCATGACAATTGCAAATAGACCCTCGACTCGCAACTGGTCTGTTGTTTTTGTAGTTTTGTAATTTCCCTAGTTGCATGTCCACCATCGGCTCGCAACTGTGGGTGCCCGCATGCCACTTGCAAGTAGACCATCGACTCGCAACTAGGGTTGTTTACTCGATGCCACATGCAACTCGACCATCAACTTGCAACTAAGCTTTTTTGTTGTTGTTTGTAATTGCCCTAGTTGCAAGTCCACCATCGACTCGAAACTGTGGGGGGCCCGCATGCCACTTGCAAATAGACCCTCCACTCGCAACTGGTCTGTTTTTGTTTTGCAGTTTTGTAATTGCCCAAGTTGCAAGTCCACCATCGACTCGCAACTATGGGTGCCCGCATGCCACTTGCAAGTAGAACATCGACTCGCAACTAGGTTGTTTACTCGATGCCACTTGCAACTCGACCATCAACTTACAACTCGCCTTTTTGTTGTTCTTCTGTAATTGCCCTAGTTGCAAGTCGACCATCGACTCGCAACTGTGGGGGCCCGCATGCCACTTGCAAATAGACCCTCTACTCGCAACTAGTCTGTTTTTGTTTTGTAGTTTTGTAATTACCCTAGTTGCAAGTCCACCATCAACTCGCAATTGTGGGTGCCCGCATGCCACTTGCAAGTAGAACATCGCCTCGCAACTAGGGTTGTTTACTCGATGCCAGTTGCAACTCGACCATCAAATTGCAACTCGGCTTTTTGTTGTTGTTTTGCAATTGCCCTAGTTGCAAGTCAACCATCGACTCGCAACTATGGGAGGCCACATGCCACTTGCAAATAGACCCTTGACTCGCAACTGGTATGTTTTTTGTATGTAGTTTTTGCAATTGTGATAGTTGCAAGTCCACCGTCGACTCGCAACTGTGGGAGGCCAGCAGCCCACTTGCAAATAGACACTCGACTTGCAACTGGTCTGTTTTTTGTAGTTTCGTAATTGCCCTAGTTGCAAGTTCAACATCGACTCGCAACTTTGGGTGTCCGCATGCCACTTGCAAGCAGACCATCGACTCGCAACTAGGGTTGTTTACTCGATGCCACTTGCAACTCGACCATCGACTTGTAACTCGGATTTTTTGTAGTTTGTTTTTTCCCTAGTCCACCATCGACTCACAAATGTGGGTGCCTGCATGCCACTTGCAACTCAACCATCGACTTACAACTCATTTTTTTGTATTTTGTAATTTCCCTAGTTACAATTTCACCATCGACTCGCAACTGTTCTGTTTTTTGTCTGTACATTTGTAATTGCCCTAATGGCAAGTCCACCACTGAGTCGCAACTGGCCTGTTTTTTGTCTGTACTTTTGTAATTTCCCTAGTTGCAAGTCCACCATTGACTCACAACGGTGGGGGACCGCATGCCACTTGCAAATATACCATCGACTTGCAACTAGGTCTTTTTGGTTTGATGCCACTTGAAAGTCGACATTCCCCCTACAATTGGTTAATTTGTTTTTTCATGCCACTTGCAAGTGGACACTCGACTTGCAACTGTTTTTTTATTTTGATGCCTACTTGCAGGTGGATACTCGGCTTGCAACGGTTTTTTTGTTGATTCCACTTCAAGTCAACGGTCAATTTTGCAATTGGGTTTTCTTGTTTCATGCCACTTGTCAGTCGAGGGTCGACTAGAAACTGTGGGATCATATTTTTGTTGTTTGTTGCCACTTGCAAGTAAAGTGTCATTTTTTGCAATTTTTGTGTTTTGTGATCTTACAGATTCCACCATTTTTCTTTTTAACTTGCAACTATGATTCTTTGTGTTCATGCCACTTTTTTTTGCAAGTCCAACCTTTTTTGATTCGATAGTTTATATTTCACAAACACTTTTTCCCATATCTTTTTGAAGCTAAAATTTTTGCAACCAAGCGCCAACGAATAACTTGAGAGCCCCTAGTTGTTAGTCCTTAGTGAAGACACAACTATGTTTTTTTTCCTTTTTTTCGTCTCTTTTTTTTGATTTTGTTGTAGGCGCACTAGTGTTTTTTAGTGACCCTTTTTTTAATCTCAATTTTTAGTTTCACAATATTTTTACAATGACAGACCCCCAAAATGCTTTCTCTATGTGTTTTTAGACTAAACACAGGGTTCTGTAGTCAACTGCCATTTCAAAACTTTTTTAGGGGGGTTTTCTGCAAGATCTCCACAACATCAACAGTTCTCCAATGTATATCCACACAGACACATTTATTTTTGCATTTATTTTGTCTTCCTTTTGCACTGTTTGAATCGGTAGCGCAGAGGAGGAGGAGGAGGAGGAGGAGGAGGAGGAGACGGGGACGACAAGCTCGAAGCCTCTGGCGAACGAGATGGCCGACGACGAGCCTCCTGCTCCGCACCTCTCCTCGACGCACGAGGCATCCGATTTGGAGACGGCCGGGCAGCGCTGCGCAGCCGTCGAGGCCTGCGGCATCCACACTGCCGACGACCTCTACGCCGCCGACAAGCCACCGTCGTTCGGCCCTGCACTCGAGCTCTGCGCGGGATCCTCGGTGTGGGCGTCATCCGGCAGCTGACAGCAGCCGAGTCGCGCCAAGGGACAGTGAGTCGCTCCTTCCCCCCTCCCCCCTCTCCCCATGTGGAATCTGCTTGATTTTTGCTCGTGCCACTTGCTCAAATTTTTGCTCCGGCCGCGCCTGTGTTGCCATACGTGATACGTTTCACCCTAGGCAGATTCAGTGGTCTGATTTTCACTAGAGTTGTTGTTGCATAGGGATACCACAGTTGAGCATGCACAAAATAAATTCAAGGCAAATAAGGACTGTCGTCGTGGTTGTTTTCAATATTTTTGTTTTTAGTGTATATGTTGAGAGAGCATGTACCACGTATTCACTTTTCTAATTGCTCAGAGAGCATGCGTTATCTTCAGAGAGCACTCATTAGACAATGTTCACATGAATGCATGATGGACTGAGAGTTTGACCCATCATCTTCAGCAATTGTTCAGAGTGGCATACTTCAAGTTCAGAGAGTTTGACTCGTCATGTTCAGTAATCGCTCAGATTGTCCCCCCTTTTTTCCCAGCTAGTGTTGAATTGTGTATCATTTATTCAGAGAATTGACTCATCAGTCAATGTTCAGAGAGTTTGACTCATGAGTCAATGTTCAGAGAGGATGCCTTCATTTTTCAGAGAGTTTGACTCATCAGCCATTTTTTGTCATGGTTGTCACATAGGCAGCAACCATGTTTTTTAGTCATGAAAGAACGAAACCCCCGTGATGTAGTGTTTGTCAGCACCCATGTTGTGCCAGTTTTAGAGAGATGTGCGTCTAGCTGTGATTTTTTTATCAGTGTTCTAGAGAGATCTGCGGGGCTCAAAAAAGCCCACAACTGACAACCCAAAAACAAACAACGACAAAAAAAAACTGAAAGCTGACAACCCAAAAAGTGAGAACCAAAGAGGCCCGTTCTTGTGTTTCTTTTTACCAAGAATAACGATGGTGTAGGCCTGCCAGGAAAACGGATTGAGACAAGAAAACGCGATGTCATGCATACGTCATGTGAATGAGACCAATTTATGTCTCATTCGAATGAGTTCTAGGCGCTCCCATAATTAGGGGAGCGTCGTTGCTTTCCTTAATTTGCACGGGAGTGAAGTCTATTTTAAAACCTGAGATTATAGAGCGCGACGCAAATGAGCCCTCACGCCTAAATCCGTGAAATCTGTACCTGACCTTACATATCCAGGTCGTGTTTAAGCTTTAAGCCGTATCCAAACAGGGGGATTCCTACGTGGCTTAGAAAAGGCTGGGATGTATGAGTTACACAGCACATGTTTGTGGGACCCACTTGTCAGTTGAAGGAATAAATAGCAAAGTAAGATAAAAATGGAAACAGTTAAAACCAAAGCCCTATA
This sequence comes from Triticum aestivum, assembly GCF_018294505.1. Classification (NCBI taxonomy): domain Eukaryota; kingdom Viridiplantae; phylum Streptophyta; class Magnoliopsida; order Poales; family Poaceae; genus Triticum; species Triticum aestivum. The sequence continues at coordinate 810,266,513 of NC_057798.1, read as the reverse complement.
ATTAGACTGCGCCACCTGCTAACCACCCCATCAAACGAACTTTCGTGTAAACATAACAGCCATAGGTGTATATAGTACACCGTATAGACAACACGCACGCACAAGAAAAGAGAAGTGCGCGCGCTTGCTCGTCGGCTAGGACCATGACTCTCTAAATCCACGCGCGCACTCTCAGCAGATGGAAGACGGCGGCGTCCATGTCCACGGGGCTGCTTTCGATCCAGGCCACGCGGCCACCATGTCCTGTCCATGTCTAGCACATCACAGCATGCAAAAGACGCAAGTACCCATACAAAGGAAAGAAAAAGACATACGTACAACGGTACAAGCTAGCTTCAAACCTACAGTGCTGATTGATTCCGGCTGGATACGAAAGCAACTGGAGCCAGCTTCGTTTCGCGTGGGAGCAGTTTCATCGCACTCGTCGGAGCATGCAGTGCAGGCGCGCGTGCGACTGCGCAGGAGAGGAAGTAGCGCATCGAGAACTGCTACGTCCTCACCAGCAACTGCATGGCGTTCTAGAGCGGCTGTATAAGTACCAGCATAGCCACGGGCATGCTATTGCATAATATGGAATCACTAAAGTTACTAAGCTCCCACGAGTTGGAGCGCTTAGGGAGATTGCAGGTAAAGCTTGGCTTCTTTTCACGCCGGTGATCCGGTTTTTCTTCGTACATGGCTCGGTCAGAGCTGGGGCGGCCTGGTCCAGCCAGCTACAGTTAGTCGGTTCCGGGCGAACGGAATAGAGCGGCTCTAAAAATAAGCCGGCGGCTGTGGCTGACTCGCAATCGCAACTCAGGGTGGACGACACGAGCGGTCTTTCGGACCGGCTCGTGGCCCGCTCGGTCCTGGCCAGCTCGGGCCTAGCCCGCTCAAAAAATCGGCCGGTCCGAGCTTAGCAATCCGGCCCGACAAAGCTTTGGTCCGGTCCGGGGTTTAACCGAGCCGACCGAGCGGACCGAAGAACGTGGCGGGGCATGGCCGGGGCATGGCGAGAACGTGGCGGGAGCGTGGTGGGGCGTGGCGGGGGCGTGCCGGGGGCGTGGTGAGTGCGTGGCGGGGGCGTTGCGGCCCAGGCACGGCGGAGGCTAAAGAAACTGTCGCCGTTTATGTCCGCCGCCGTGGGGGCAGTCGTCCGCGCGGCCACTGGACTCGCTGGCCCTGGGAACTATGTCCACTGGACTCGCCCCACTCGGATCTGTCATATGCACCGACGAACACGACGTGGGAGGTCCTGCATCGCCGCATCGGGCATCGTCTTTTTCATCTCCGTCCACCGGCTGTCGTGCCAAATTCGTCGCCGATGAGCTCGCTCTGGTGATCTTCTTGGCTCCTCTAGCTCCCTCTGGATCTTCCAAAGCTGTTTGACATCTCCACGATGAGCCCCGCTGCCTCCAGCGCCCTCCCAGCGTCGCCATGCTCCGGCGCGTGTTCTGTGGTGAACTCTGGCCGGTCCACACGAGCCGCTCGGTCCGGCTCGGGCTTCGTCCCTGCCGGTCCGGTCCCTGGAAACAGGACCGCGAAGCTGCTCGGTCCGGTCCGGACCGCCGACGGCCGGTCTAAAGGACGGCTCGGTCAGGGACCGGACCGGCCCGGACCGTGTCCACCCTGAATCGCAACGCACCGATTCTTGTTTCTCTCACCCAGTCACCCGCAAGCCGCCGACGCTGCGCTGCTTCGTCCTACTCGCGTCTGCCGCCTCGTGATTCATTTTCCCCCGAGCTGCATCTGAGACATGGAAGTAGGATTTCCTCCGTCGGCTCGAGTGGACGACGCCTACTCCTTCTTCCTTCCTCCCTCGGTCCCCATCTCGCCCCCCCCCCCCCCCCCCCCCCTCTTTGGGCCTGCCTCCATCTCCCTTGGTTCTTCCTTTTTTTCAATTTATGTTTCTGTCCTTGAGAGCGGCAAGCATTCCCCTCTATACTAGCTTAATTTTCTGAAGATATGGAAGTTTGGAATTCCATTCATTCCTATGGCACTATACATCCTTCCTACAAAGAATTTGACTCAATTAAGATGAGAGGCTTGTATCTCCTTCATGCTTAAACGTAGACAGGTACGTTTGCATGTCAATGTGATACTATTTGTTGGCAGTTCTGGACATGAAAACGTGTCACTTGCCCTTGCCTGCTGCAGCTTCGTGTCAATTGACGAGAAAAGAACTTCAGTCAAGAAGCTAACTTGCCTGTTGCTTTTCTTCTACACGCACTCAGGCAACTTTGTTTTTTTTTTTGCTTTTTGGTCAGATGATACAGGCTCACCTCACACGCTCATTTGATTTGATTTTATTTTATTTTCTACTACAGTTTCAGAAAGGTGGGGTGTGTTTTTTGTAAAGCAAGAACATCTGTGCTCCTTCCTTTGTGTGATGTTGCTTAGTTAATAGGAGACCTTTCATGTTAGGCGCTCGATCTCGATCTAAATTCAATTCACTTGAGTAGCTTACAGGATACAAGTCTGTGGGGAAAGGAAGACAAGAGAAAGTGAAAGGGGAGCCGTGCCCTGTTGCCTGATCCCACTGGATGCCATCTCTGTTGCTCCACTTGGCTCAAGAAGAGTTCACCCACTCCGGGCCCACGAACCTGCGGTTTGGGTGCTTGATCCTAGGTGGCCTGGCGATGACGCGGTCTTGCCCCTGATTGGTCGCTGGACGATCTTCGGACGCCACGCTGGCTGGCTTGGCGAGGTTCAGGCCGCTGCTGCTCTGCTCTGAACCTGGGATGCTGACATCCCCTACTCCTTGAGAGCATGCTTGTCCCCAAACTGCCACAGCCGGGAAGCGGTTCTTGAGAGCCAGCGCATCCTCCCACGATGCATCCAATAGTTCAGAGTCTGACCAATGAACCAAGTATTGTTCGCGCCGTCCAGAAGGAGTTTGGCGCCAGCGCTTGTTTAGGAGCTTCACTGGAATCAGTTCAGACGATTGCGGGCTTGGTAAAGTGGTCGATGCAGATGTACCTGGTGAGAGTGCTTGTCAGAGTTGAGACACGTGGAAGACTGGGTGTATCCGTGATCCTGGCGGTAGCTCCAGTTCATAGGCCACCGGATTGATGCGCCGTAAGATCTTGAACGGACCAAAGTACTTGGTGGTTTGCTCGGCGATGTACTGAGGACTGCACGTACGGCTGCAGCTTGACGAACGCAGCGTCTCCCACCTCGAACTCTCGCACAGATCGCTTCTTGTCGGCTTGAACCTTCATAATGTGCCGCGCACGGTGTAGGTGCTGCTTGAGAACTTGTTGCATGGTCTTTCTTTCTTCTAGCCACTCCTTGAGCTCTGGAATCTTGCACACCGATGCTGCTTCAATTCCCCAGTGCCGAGGCTCATGTCCATACAATGCTTGAAAAGGCGACATGTTGATGGCTGAATGGTGACTGGAGTTGTACCAAAATTTGGCAAGCGCAAGGAATTGGCTCCAGTGGTTGGGACAGACATGGATGAAGCACCTTAGGTAGATCTCAAGACATTGATTAACTCTCTCCGACTGGCCATCAGTTTGAGGATGGTACGGGGTACTCATGTTGAGTTAAGTTCTAATGCAGGCAAACAGCTCACGCCAGAATTTGCTCGTGAAAACGGGGTCTCTGTCTGAAATGATGGCTTTCGGCAGACCATGAAGCTTGTAAATGTTGTCCAGATATGCTCGAGCCACTCGGGTCGCGGTGAATGGGTGCTGAAGTGGTAGAAAGTGAGCATAGCGTGTGAATTATCCACCACGACTAAAATGCAGTTTGCTTTGCTTGACTGCAAGAGACCGTCGATCAAATCCATTGTCACGGCCTCCCAAGCTCCTTCTGGCAGAGGAATTGGCTCGAGTAAGCTCGGATATTTGACCCTCTCCAGTTTAGCTTGTTGACAGGTTGTACATCCCTGCACATACTGCCAGATCTGTTGCTTCATTTTTGGCCAGGCGAACAGTTTGCGCAGACGCCGATATGTCACCGGGAACCCAGAGTGCCCTCCAACCGTGCTATCATGGAAAGCACGCAGCACGGATTGCTAAATTGCAGGCGAGCCTCCCAACCACAGCTGTTGGCGAAAGTACAGCAGGCCATTAACAACTGAAAAGCACCCCTTCGGGTCAGGTTGTTGCGAGAACTGCTCCAGCAGTTTGTGAGCATGAGCATTACTCGAATAGCTGGCCCGGATATCATCGATCCAGGTAGGTTGACATACAGAAATCGCCATGGCTTGACTCTGTTCATGGCGACGATGAGACAGAGTATCTGCAACACTGTTAGTTGTACCTTGCATGTAACAGATTTTGTAACGTAACCCCGGGAGCTTGGTAAATTCTTTCTGCTACCACACTGTTGATAGCCTCTGATCATCCAATTGTACGAGACTCCGTTGATCAGTCCGTATCAAGAACTCATCATGGTGTAAATAAGGACGCCATTGCTCCACCACCATGAGTATAGCCAAGCATTCCTTTTCATAAGTGGACAACCCTATGTGTTTTGGGGCCAAAGGCTTGCTCATGTATGCGATCGGATGCCCTCCCTGCTGTAATACTGCCCCAACTCCATAATCGCAGGCGCCAGTATCAATAACAAACTGCTTACTAAAGTCTGGCAAGTGCAGGATTGGTGCAGAGATCAGGCCTTGCTCCAGCAGTTCAAATGCTTTAACAGTTTCAGCAGTCCACACAAAATGGATGATTCTTCTTTAACAAATTGAAGAGGGGCCTAGCGATGATGCCGAAGTGTTTGACAAATTTCCTGTAGTAGCCTGCCAACCCGAGAAAACTACGCACCTCTTTGCTGTTATGAGGAACATGCCATTTTCTGATAGTTTCGATCTTCTCTGGATCCGTTGAAACTCCATGCTCATCAATGGCATGCCCCAGTTAAGCAATCTGCCGTTGTCCGAACGGACAATTGGACTGTTTCACTTGCCAATGATCTCTATGGAGCAGTTGCAACACTTGTCGAAGATGTTCTACATGTTGCTCCAGAGTTTTACTGAACACCAAAATGTCATCAAAGAATAATATGACACAGACACGCAGCAGAGGTCGTAAAGTACAAGTCACAGCGCCAATGAAGGTTGGAGGTGCACATGCTAACCCAAATGACATGACCAAGAACTCATAGTGCCCCGAGTGTGTAGTAAATGATGTCTTATATACTTCCCCCTCTGCCATCCGTATCTGGTGATACCCTGCATGCAAGTCCAACTTGGAGAACCAACGAGCTCCAACTAGCTCATCAAGCAACTCATCGATGATTGGAACTGGGTACTTGCTGACCAGTGTCATTGCATTCAAACATCTGTAATCTACACACAACCGCCGTGTCCCATCCTTTTTCTTCACAAGTAATGTTGGAGACAAAAATGGGCTCGTACTCTCCCTGATGATGCCTGCATCAAGCAGCTCCTTAACCTGGCGCTCTATCTCATTTTTTGAGTTTTGGCTTGTGTCTATAGGGGCGCTGGTTAACTGGTTGAGCCCCCTCTATAAGTGGTATCCGATGATCACAAGCACGCCTTGGTGGGAGCACTTTTGGTTTTTCAAAAACATCTGTGTACTGCTCCAACACCCTGAGAATTTCCACTGATATGTTTTCCTCTTGCACCCCCTTCTCTCTGACAGCATTCAGGTGTACTACATAAGCAACAGAGCCTTGCTTACAGGCAGACAGGAGCTCTTGAGACGAAATCGTAGAACACTGGTGTTGATGTTTAGTGACTCCTTGCAAATCTACAGTTCTTCCTTGATCTGTGGTCACTGTCATGTGATGTGCTTCCCAGTCGACATGCATCGGGCTATGTATCTTGAGCCAATCAATCCCCAAAATTGCGTCATAAGCCCCTAGTGAGAGAAGCTTAAAATCTGTGACAAATTCATGCCCTTGAGATGACCACTGACACTGGGGAATGAAGCTGTCACAGTGTAAAACAGAATCGTCCGCAACCTTAACTCGACAAGTCCTTGGCAGCTTGCACACGCTAGATAGCTGAGCAGCCATATGAAGATCCACAAAAGATGATGAACTGCCTGAATCTACCAACAGTGACATTTCCTTACTCTGTATCCACGCGTGCAACTGCATCACCCCCGGTCCAGATGATCCATCCACTGCTTGTTTAGAGATAGTGCAGAGATTATCCTCGTCCAATGCTGAGTGATCTTGATCGTTCTCCCCACACATCTCTTCTGTTGCAAATAACTCCAGCAACTCCTCTACCACATGCATCTGCACAGTGGAAGGGCATGTATGATCTTTGCCACACCGTTCCCCACACTTAAAACAGAGACCATGGGCTCTTCTGAAAGAACATAGTGTTGCTATCTTGCTACTCGCTGTTCCTGCCCTTGCTGCTTCTGTTCCATGGCAATCCTCCGCGCTCGCTGCCGGTGTTGATGGATGTGCAGCGCTCGGAGGTGCCGATGGAGCGCTATTGTTGTCACAAACCGTGGTGCTGGGAGGCGGGTGGGTGTCGCGTGCTTGACAATCTCGCCATCTGCCACTTCTTCTTGTAACAGCGGCAAGGAGCACGCCGTGTCGAGGTCAGGTGGACGCTGAATGAGCACCACTAGCCTTATGTCCGCCCGTAGTCCCTCGATGAACCGAGTCAAGAAGAAATAAGGGTGCGGCAGTTCTGAATAAGATATCATGTGGTTCATCAATGTTTTAAAGCGTGCAATGCAATCTGAACTGAATTCGTCTGTCTAATAGCATAGAACTGACATATGAGAAACTGATGCTTATCGCGGCCAAATCGAGTGCACAACAGGGCCGTGAACGAATCCCACGCCAGGCCAGCGACCTTGTGGTGCATTGATTGCAGCTGGACCCGAGAAATTCAGAATTGCCATGGGAACCCAGTACGACTCCTGAACCGCAAACATCTGAAAATACTGCTCCGCAAGCGTCTTCCAGAGCTGCGGATTCTTGCCCGCGAAACTGGGAAACGAGATCGGCTGAGGTGCTTGCCCCATCGCCGTCAGTAATTGAGAAGGTGAGGGGAAAGGATTCAGAGACGGGATCATGGCCATACCCGTGACCGGGGAAGCCGCCGGCGACTCGAGAGTCACCGTCGGAGGTCCCCCGGGTTGCAGTGACGCGTCGTGGTTTGATTGCCCATGGATCTCGCATGCGACCGGGGCGGTCGCATGTGGCGGCGATCCGATGGATGTCGTGGCAGGCGCGGGCGCAGCCGATGTTGCCTGGAGCGCTGCGACGGCGGATTCGAGCTGCGCGAATCGCGCCTCGAGCTCCGGCTTCCAGGAGACGAGAGCGTAGATCCAGGTGGTATGCGTCACCACGGCCTGGAGGATGGCCTTATTGTCTTCCTCCTGCCGGTGGGCGTGCGCGATGGCCTCGTCGTTGAGCTTGTCGAGGTACGCCTTCAGCGCCGGATCCATGTTGGTGATGAGAGAGTCGTGCGCCTGCTTCTGACGGCGGGTTTACAGCGCAGCGGCAGCGATCGACGGCGGTGGCGGAGGGGTGGTGGGTAGCTGTCTGATACCACGATGTTAGGCGCTCGATCTCGATCTAGATTCCATTCACTTGAGTAGCTTACAGGATACAAGTCTGTGGGGAAAGCAAGACAAGAGAAAGCGAAAGGGGAGCCGTGCCCTGTTGCCTGATCCCACTGGATGCCATCTCTGTTGCTCCACTTGGCTTAAGAAGAGTTCACCCACTCCGGGCCCATGAACCTGCGGTTCGGGTGCTTGATCCTAGGTGGCCTGGAGATGACGCGGCCTTGCCCCTGATTGGTCGATGGACGATCTCCGGACGCCACGCTGGCTGGCTTGGCGAGGTTCAGGCCGCTGCTGCTCTCCTCTGAACCTGGGACGCTGACATTTCACTTGTGCTAACAGACAAATAGTAATACACTACTACTGCCATTTAACCATGCTTATGCCTGCTATTTTTTATACTTTAAGGACAACCTGTGTACGGTCTATTTCCAGTTACTTACAGTTTAGTTCTGAACATATATTGTTGCAATCTATTTGTGTGTTGAACTATTTGCTAACAAGTTATTGTTCTTCATATCACTGGTACCAACTGTACACACGTTCATACGCGACCATGCACCAATTGTACGCACATTCAAATTTCAGCACGTAAATCTGTAGGATTTTAGATAGAAGGAGAACAACACTAGGAGTAGTACTGGTGGCAGAAGTTGCAGGAAAAAACCCTGAGAAAAGATTAGTAGAAAACTCATGCAAAATTACCTCTTTGCAAGAAAATACTGAAAGTATCTGTATATACATATGCAAAGATATCCAATGAAGAAAGTATTTGTTGCCACTTTTAAGTGTAGGAAGAGGATACACCAAATCGTTCTGCAATGCAGATACCTTAGTTCTCAGAGTCCATCTTCTTAAAGGGAAAGGATGATGATTGATGCATCAACTCCAGTTCCAGTACAGCACATACAGACAATCTATCTTGGATTAATATAATCATGAAGATTTTCTTACTGGTCCTCCAATTGTTCTCTACACTAAAGAATCAAGATCATCTACTGCAGGTCAGTTTGGTTATTTACTTATTTTCTCTAGAAATGACGCTTTACTTTACAAGCCTAAAAGGCGTATTATATATGCATGAAACCTCACGGGCTATTTACAAGTTCAGCAGCTATCCTATCTTCTAATTTCACAGCTTCAGTTTCATTAGTCGTCGCATGAACATATGTTCTATTTTGCTTTGGCTATATCAGGATTGATTGGCTGGCCATTTAAGTACATTCTTCAGGTTTTGCTCGTTACTGCTATTCCTCACGTGTTATGCCATGGCCATGATATGTTTTTTTTAATCCATTTTGTTCCCAGCCAGTTCAGTTTGATGGTTGTTTCTTTGTGTCACACAATTAGGTAATGGATTATTATTAGTTGTTAGATCTTATTTCAGAATCTTGCTGGCTGAAAATTACAGTTGAGAAGGTATAGCATTTTGCTATTTGACAAAGGGTCGAAGTCTAATATTGGTCTATTTCAGATTTTCCTCATGCATGGAACCCTGTCATTTTACTCTTATTCTATTTCCCACCTTTTGTGTTTTATTATTGTTTGGTGTGGGTGCAAGTATAGACAGGGGCCATTTGTATTTGCCAAGCTTTGTGTAAAATATGTGACTGATTTGTAATAAATGTGGAAAATAACAAAGCAGAGAGGAGCTATTATCCTTTGCAATTTGTAGTGCAAAGATTGCTGCTGTAGTGTAATTATTCTACGTGGTTTTAGATAAGTATCTTTGCAGATGGTCACTTGGTTAGGATGATGTTTAATACTCCTAAAAATATTCAAATGAAGTCGCAGACACCAACGACTACCGGCTCTGCATCAATTAGGGAAAGGAAGCCAGTGCATGGTGTCCTGATCCGGCGAGGCCATTTGATGTATGGTATGTTTAGTGTAGTCAAAGGCCTCTACGCCGACTTTCTTTGGATTCTTTGGCTCCAGCCAGCTCCACTTCTAGGTTTTCCCTAATCAAGTACTACTCACCCCTTTTTATTTTATGTTATGTAACACTTAAATTCTGCATGACGTAATGCTGGCTATTGGTTTTACATACATGGAGTATATTACTTGGAGATAATATTTATCCTTTGCCTATCAAACTGCAGAAATGCCATGGAGAATGAACCGGAACAGAAATTCTTATCAAATGTTCTGTGGCCTTGCCGTCTTTCCTTGGAGCATGAAATGGAACACAAATTCGGTTGCCGCACAAGAAGCTTGTATCGACATTTTCTTTAATGAACCAATCTAAGGATTTCAACCATGTACATTATTCTCTCCCAGTATTTGTACCTGGCCACTAAGGTTCTCATCACATGTTATCTATCACTCATTATTTAAAGAGCAGTATAGCAAATTATAAAAGATATAACATTTTCTTTTATATCCACAAGAATCTCACTCCTTTAGCAAGGTCTCCATGGATTAACACTTGTGTCAGTCATCAACCAGTGTTTCTTTTGTTGTGAAAATGAAGGAACCCGTGCTACATAAGACGAAACAATTTTAGTCTACATAGGACAGTAGATGTAAATTAGTTTTTGCATGCATGTTTGAAGTAACTGTAGTAAGCTCATCATAAATCATATTTGGTTCTTGGGGGGAGAATCCTCAAGCCTAGTTGTAAGTACAACATATTGTCAGAACTGCGCTATTGTCACAGTTCATCATTATGTATAAATTATGCCTAACGGCTTGCATTTTCTTTTCCAAAATTTACATTTGAATATTTGAGAAATGTGCACATGTCAGTCAAAATCTCACTACGACATTTGATTTGTGGCATGTTTAGTACAGTCAGGGCCCTCCACGCTTTGGATTCCTCGAGTCCAGCTGGTTCACACTGATGATCGAGTGACCCCGAAACCTGGAAATCACATGGAGAAAATAACTGCATAAAATAGGAAAACTTTCCGGTGGGTCAAATGTGATAGGCAAATCAATTCACACTGAATGCATCAAATCACACTGAATGCAACTTCGCCTTTTACCCCTCCCAACTGAAACTACATATCCGCAAGTAGCGAAGGGAAGGAGTTGCACATCAACTACTAGCAAGTTAGTGAAATAACAGACTAAGTTCTACATATAGCTGGTAGGGTAGGTCGGCATGGTGTGCCACTAGTGAAAAACTACATCATCCACGAGTAGAGAGGAGGGGGTTGCACATCGACTACTAGGTAGTTGGCCAAGGTAGTAGACTAGTTGCATGTCATAAAAAGTTGGTTGTCATGGTTTTTTGTTGCAATATCATAAGAATTGGATCATGCAGCTGCAAACTTGGTTTTCAAAAAAGTTGCACAATCCGGTACTGAAGTTGCACCATGTAGTAATAGAGTTGCACAATATAGCATCAAAGTTGGCACCAAAAAAAATTCGTCAAAACATATCCATGCGGGATCTAGTTTCAAAGATCTCATCGCGAGGATTCCAATAGTGAAAACGGATCTAAATTCTGAAGCACGGTTTAAAGGATATGACTTTTTAAAAATTTGAAAACCCGAATAAATGGACAAAATTTAGTAGGTGTCCACCCATGGAATAATGCGATGTCTTGCCCATGTGACCATCCTAGTAGTACATGCCACATCACGAATAAAGATAAAATTTAGACCACAAAACTACATGCATGCGTGTGTAAGACCGGCCGCTCGTTTCGTCTAAATTAGTGCGTACACACTTTTTAGAATTTAGGATAATTAATTTGGTCAAAGTCAACAATCCTCAACTCTCTATGCCATGTCACCAAATCCCCTCCTAAAATAGAGTGAAGGTTCATTTAGAGCCGGATCAGAAAGGACATCATACAAACTTCAGGGATTTAAATGTGAGGGTTCGTTTCGGACGAGGTCTACAAGCTTAAGATTTAAATCAGACTTTACTCATTTGCACGGCTCCTTCCCTTCCTCGGTAATCGATTGATGCCGCGCGCGTGCACCGCACCACACCGCACCAATTAAACTCTTTAACAGTCGCTACAAGGGCGCTCGAAGGGCTATGCCACGTGGGCAGTTTTACTGTCGCAACTTTTTTTACGCAAAGGAGAAAACGCGTGGACTGGGCCTCCTTTTCATCTCTCATACGCAGGCAGCCTCCTCTCTTGTTTTGGCTTTCCACTCCCGAGCTAGGGTTGCCTGCCGCCGCCCCGCCGCCGCCGCCTTCGGCCCCATCCCAGCTCGCGGCCACGGTCGATTTACTCTGCGTCTCCAATCGTCCCAAGATCTTGACCCCATCGCCGTCTCCTGCCTCCCTTTTTTATTGCCCTATTCCTCGGCGAGGTTGGACCGAGCCGTCGCACACGGCAAAGAGCAGCGGCGGCTCCGGCGCCAGTGGAGCTGCGGCAGCTGGTGCGTGATGGCCGTGATATCGATGGGTCGCGCCGCCGTGGAAAGCCTCCATGCTCTATATCCCTCGCACTGCGACTGTTCCTTCTCCCGCTACGCAACAATGCACGGCTCGTCAGGTGCGCGTGACCCGGGGACTCCCTCTTCTTCCACTACAACGGCCACAGCCTGGGCTTGTTGCCAGCTGAGACCGGCCAGGACGTCGACAACAACGGGTTTTGACTCCTACACCAATGTCATCAAGGTAAGCTGGCTTGGTACACGAATTAGACTCAACAGATTTGTTCAATATAGAGTGAGTCAGCGAGCAAGGGACTAATTTTTATTCCCAGGTTCCTGTTCTTGACACTCCTGATGTTGCTGTTTCTTAGAGCAAGGCTATTGAACGCTATGGTATATAGTTGAATCCAAGTCTTACTGATTCCACACTGCCTAAATTAACCACTATTTTCTTTTCTTCCTTCAGTTGCTCGCTCAAAGGGTGACAACCTGCTATGGGGTGGTTCTCTTATTGAATATGTGAGTAATATAAGAAGTACTCCTATCATCATAGTTGAGCAAGCTTTAGTGCTTATTTGTTAATAATTCTTGCCGGCGCACGTTGAGTAATGGATGGACTTTGCTACCACAGAGGTTGATCCCAGTATCGCAGGGTGGTTGTACCCAAGGCTTGGTTATATGTGACTTACCTATTAGATATCCGACTTCGTTATGTTCAAGCATTAGAATGTTGTAAATTCTAGCATTTACCACTACAGCCTGAGGAATTCGGCACTATTGGATCCAAGTGAAAACTCTGAGGCTTTGGTTAAGCAATACAAATAAATTATTATGGAATAAACTATAAACTCTAAAATCATAAGCATAGAATAGTTTACCTGTAGATTCAGGTGTCTCTAGACTGGTGTGAGAAAGTTAGTTACCTTCCACTGAAAGAATAGATTCCTGTGAGCTTCAACTGATTTTTTTAATCTAAAATAGGATTAGCATCTTTAATCATGTTGAGTCGATATGCTGATACTGCTCATAATCATGACGCATTTTTACTGTTTGCAGAGATCTTTCACTTTGAAAGTGAGAGTGATGATAGTCAGGAGAAGTCAACTGAACAACAGAAGGTAAAGAGTTAAGCTTGAATTATGTATCAAATTAATTATGTCATCAAGATGTCTGAGATTTAAATTAGATGAAATTTTATTACCTATGTCATGTGTTGGAGTAGAGTAGTGAGGATCTTTGAACAAGAACGTGACTGTACATCTACTCTAGCAATTATTGGTTGTATATGTCCTATAGATGGCTTGGATTCCTATAATAAGGAAGACATCATATTTGGCTGATTTTTTGTGAAATGGCCAATTAGTTGTGCAATTTGTTTATCAGATTTACCTAATTATGGTGTTATTGCAATCCAGGAACTTGCCCATATGGTGAGAAGAATCTGCTAAAAGGTTGGTCTATCTTGTTTATTTGCACTGATTACATCTTCTTTCTTGCTAACTGTGGCCACAATCATTGATTACAGCTAAACAAATTATAGAACGAATTGTTTTTTCTGTGTATGTGTGTACTGTGTAGAGGTCGGATGGGGGCTGTACGTGGACATGAACTCGTTCCAGGGATTCGGGAGGGAGCATGTGCCATGGAACTTTGAGAAGACGGAGAACCATGTGTACCTCCATGGCGTGCAGTAGCAGAAGCCGGATCGCGATGAGCTGGGACGCCCGTTGAAGAAGTCACTCTGCTCACCATCAGTATGACAGACTTGTCGCTGATTAGATCATGTATGTATCGTCTACTTCTATGCACAGGTTGTGGCCTATATGAATGACCTGCTTTGATTGGCAACGTAATAGTATCTTCTGTTTGGCTCTGTTTTTTAATAGTGATGACAGCCAGAAAATATATTTTCAATGGATTCACATCAGTGTGTTATTCTGGAGCAGGTTTACCATATATGACAGAAATTGTGCCAATTACACACGACATGATGTGTTCTGTTGTAGCTGATGATTACAAGTGATGTATTATGGTAATGCTGGCATTTGAATGCCTTGGCTCCAATGAACTAATTTCTAGCAGGAATGCAGGATCATACAAGATATTCGAAAAAGGCAAAAAGTTAACGTTTTAACTAATTTCTAGCAGGATCATCAGCTGTTGTTTTGTCCATTTCTCTTTTTTGAGCAATTCATCTCTTGCTCCTACACATTATGACTTATGTACATGATTTGGCAACCATGGACTGTTTGTCTTAGCAGGAGGGAGGCGTGATGTCGGGTGCGCTGGGTAAGTCTCTGGGGACTGCGTGGCGGGTGTGACCTCTCCCAGCTCCCCGCCTTCGCCCACGATGACGAGGACCAGGTTCGCTGCGCCTCCAGTCCCAGCTCATGGTCACGTTGGACATGCTCCACGACGCCGTGTGCGTCGATCTGAAGCTCTCCTATTGCATCTAGATTAGTTTGCACTACTGTAATAGTGTAATTCAGTCCTAATGAAGGTATATTACATGCATGCAGAGAGTTCACATCGCGACATCACGTCTCTGCGTCTGCTACATCTGGCAGCCATTAAGGTATACTGAGTTGATTGATTAGCATTTCTAGGACTTCTAGGTAATTATTTTATTTGTCTCTGGATGTTGGCTTTTGGTATTAAATCAAAAAATACAATTTTTTGAAGTTGCTGGTATGTTTTGTCAGTGATTCTGCATTTTACAACTTAAGATAGCTTTCAGGCATTTGATTGGTTGAAGTGTAATTACTGGGATTCCTAGACTAGGGCAATTCTTAATGTCGACTGGAAGTAAGCTCAGTATCGCATGACATTGCTCCATTCCTGAAGGGAAAAGATTCTGAAAATGCAAAATCAGGTTCCAAAAGGAAATGTGAGCATCGTCATCCTGTAACATGAACCTTGATTACGCTTGGCACCGGGGCTTGTTCTGTTTCTTTGGGATATGGGTTGTCAGAGATAGGTTTTCTACTTTGGTTTGCCCTCAGAATTTTCTATATTCAGTAAGAGACTAATTGATTTCTTAATTACCAACTCTGGGTTGAGTTACTGATATCTTTCATTAATCTGAACTGCCCAGAAGTATTACTTCTATTAATGCTGGAATAACCGTTCTTGTCGTCATTTGTTTGCTGCCATCTATTGATCTGCTTTGTGGATATACTCGAGTTAATTTTTTTCCACCACCTGATAGTGACATCAATATCAATTATTTGTAGTAGCATTTATGTCAAGACTGGGTACTATTTAAAGCGATGTCAGAATTATTTATAATTAGAACTGAAAATAGGGAACAAGCATGAGCTTCAAGACCATGGTTCGTACAGTATTGAGTAAGAATGTTCTTTAGTTTGATGAGGATAAATTCAGGTTTAGTATTTTTTTACATTACTCGTAAATTCCTGAGCAAAAGACAAGAAGCACACATTTAGGTGTGCGTTTGACAAAAGGAAATTCCTGAGCTTAAGCCTTCAGAGTTGTTGAAAGTTGAAACTATACACTTGCTATTTCTGCTGTGCCATCAGGGTGCAGCTCATGCTATCAATATATGCGAACCTCCAAATTTATTTTGTATGCAAATCTATTTGACTCACATGCTTAATGGTATAGATTTTACTCTGAATATTGTGGGAGATGTCATTTCGAGATTGAACTAGCCTACTTTTTTGTAATCCATGATGATCACATCACTGTAGCATATAGAAAGGGGCTGGTTCATTGGTTCGTCCAGCAATGACGTCAACTAGGACAAGGTAATGACATGTAAATCTGATGGAAGATTGATCTTTTTCATTTTAGTACATAGAATATATGATCTCAAGGAATGATGATTTTCTCCTGAATCATTCGTAGATACTTCAATGATAAGCGACAAATTTGATAAATTAGAGAGAGAGATGCTTTCATCAATTGCTTATCCTTGAGAAATAATTTTGTTTTGCCTCAAGGAAACTGCGCAGCATATATATTCTGGTGTTGGGATAATACATGGACGTGATTCAGTCGCTTAGTGTCAATCTGGATTTGCAATTTAATCGCCTAAAGATGTTGCTATTCAGTTTCATGCAGACGGTGTCCCACTCTACCTTCCGGAGGTTTCAATGCTATGGATTGACAACCATGGGCGTGTCTTTTCCATGTGCTGTAGAGCAGGTGGACATGGATTAGGGGCCAGGCCGAGCTGGACGACGGGGTGTTTTCGAAGACGGGGGAGAAGGCCAACGATAGCAGCTACACGGTGGGGTCTGGCAGGATCAATAAGGTGACCCGCAGGGCTTGGAACATCCGTGAGACATGGCAACACCAGGGGAGCACGTCTTTGGAAAATACGCCAGGCCAATAATATAGACCTATTAGTATTAGCATTATAAGACTACTACATGACTGCTCTGCTTTATAAAAGGAAACTCTTCTGCTGCACTTCTATTTTAATCACTGTATCTTAACTGCAATGTTAGAACGTTACCAAGTACATCAGCATAACTGGTGCGCACAGTTACGCAGAGGAGGCGCGCCCTGGGCGCGCCCCAGCCACTAGTTCAATTCATGCATGACGGGTCACTTTCCATGCGAGCCTCCTCGATAATTGCCGCTTGGCTGGCACATTTATGCTTTTGTCACGTGAGTGAATGTGGATCAGATCCAAGTAAGAATGCGACACGGTAGGCAGGGATGGTGGGGCCAAATGTAATTAATGCCCCACCTCCACCGTTGGCCTATATAAGAACCCATACCTTAACCAAGTCACAATACACACTTGCCCCTCTTCTCCTTTGCTGCGCATCCAGCCGCCGCGCTCCCATCCTCCTTCCTCCTAAAATCGAACCTCTCTCACTCATATGAGCCGTTCACCACGTCCTTCGCCGGTGGTGGCCTGCCGGCCGGCGACACGCATCCGTCCTTCGCCGTTGGTACCCTTCCGCATCAAAAACCATGAGATGTGATGATCCAGTCAGCCGGCGGTCACGCTGGATGGATCACCGTCTTCGTGCAATACAAGGGACAGATTCTTCAAGCCGGAGTGGTGCACGGCGACACGATGCTCGTATCGGTCGGTGTCTGCCCATCGTATGGTGGATGTGTGGGCTACCGCGAAGGGGCCTGCCGCCATCCCGCTAGACCAAATGGCCTCCGGCCCGCCCGCGAAACAGAGCCCAGGTACCCGGGACGAGGGCACCAATCTTGCCATTACGGCGCGGTCCAGTTCCCATACACCACGCCTACACTGTAACCTAGCCGCTCCCCCCACCAACCAGCAGAAGCAACGCTTCATCATTTACCCTCAAGTTGCGAGGTGTCGTCCCCTCGACATCGACGATCAAGCGGCTCCTCCTCGTCTGCTCGACGCCAAGCCAAGCAGCATGTGAGCTTGCCCCCTCCCTTCCTCTTGATCTTCATGACGAGGATTTTGTTTTGTGAGGAGATTTCCTTCTGCTTGCTGCATTGTGGGTCCAATCTAACTTGCCTACTTTCTCTCCTAGAGTGACGCCCAAGTTGCTTGTTCTCCATTGCAGCTCTGCAGCCCCTCCTAAACTCCTACTACAAATACAAGGGTCTTTCTTGCATCTGTCACTTTGCAAGATGAAGTAGGGCACCAAAACCCCCTCCCAGCTTCTGAAGCTAGATTTTAAAGGTGACCCATTTTCTATTGTTAGAAGCTACTTCCTCAATATGTTTATACAAAACATTTATACTTTTCAAAATTAATTTTTATTATACTACTCTCCTAATTAATGTCCTTTCCATTACATAGTTGACATAATAAACCATCTAATAACATTGTTGAATAATATTTTAATAATATTTTGAATGTAGTTCTGATGTATATATTGATAAATTTATTTCCACAAAATTATTTTTTGTTGTTGTAATAGAAAACTTGTTTGAATGAATTTTGACGATTGCATAAATCATGTAGCGTATATGAATGTATTTGTGTGTGCATACATGTGTCCCAATATATTTAAATATCAATATAGTTCATAGCTCTAAAGCGTATCGTCCATTAAATATCTTAATAGTGGTTTCTAGTGAATTACTATTAGGAAATTATTTTTACATAAACTTTTGGGGTATAAATTGTGCCATTGGTAAATATGTCTAGCAATTTGGGTTTAGTGAAATGTTGAAATATGCATGTTTTTACTTGGAATTAAATGCATTGCATATAATAATTAACAACTAACATAGAAATGGTCTTAAATTTACTTTCACATACATTAAATTGATTATTTATAGGCTCCATACAAAAGCTCCTGTTAGGCTCCCACAACCAAACTATCGTGGTCAAATTTGTTTTTTTTTCGTTAATACATGTGGAGTGGACTTGCCCTTACAAAAAGTGTTTCTTGATCATCTTCAATATTTTGTCAACGACAAATAATCATATAGTTATTACTAGTATATATTTTGTATTTTGTAGCCACCTTCTCTCGGGGCCTTCTGGAAACATCAATGGGGAAGCAAGATTGATGGTGCAGTGGCTTCTGAGATAGAAGTAAATATGCATGTCACTTGCCTACTAAACTTAATTATGTTATATGTTGCTGCCATTTCTTGTGCTTATCTCTACAAATTTAGTAGATCACTAACTTCATTTCTCCTCATATAAGTAAGGGAATGGAAGAGAAAGGACATATTTAATATTCATATTCTATATCTTAATACCTAGTACCCCACTATCCTATTTCTCTCAACATGCAAGTGCATCACCTCAGTTTGCCACATGCAAGACCACCTCAACATGCAAACATGCATAATGATTTTCCCTCTATTATGTTATTTATATTGTGGGTGTTCTCAATGCTAAAGGGGTGGCCCTTTAAATGTGGATGTTGAGTTAATTGCTCCGGGTCTCATGTTGTTGCAACAGAGGTTATTTGCACCACTATATAGGATACTCTTGGTCTACTACTACTATTGCATCTAGAATAACAAAATACATGTCATTCTATACATCACTAGACATAGTATAGTAGATATAAATAGTCTCCTCTATGAACTTGATTAAAATTTGTAAAATCTGACTTCTAAAAAGAACCAAACAGAGGGAGCATAAAGTGAGCATCATGTTTGCCAAAGAGAATCCGCAAACTGAGTCTAAAATGACATCCCATCTAGAAAGGTACAAGAACTAACTCATTTTACCAAAATGTATCGGAAAGTCATGATTTCTTTTTTAGGGTGGTATGAAGGAAATTTGCTTACTAATTATTTAATTTACTCATATAATCAAGCATGTAAATGTTTTAATAATTTTGTCAAATGGAAGAAAATGTCAACCTATTGTTTGCACACAAAAACTTCACCGTGTACCCCAGACATCGAGCGTGATGCCCAGAATAACATCGTCGAAGGATCTTGACAGGGAACCGGTGTGCAAGGCACGTCGATGATGTCTTTTAAGAGACCCGAAATCCCACATGGCCTCATGGATCATTCCGTTGAACACAAAGAACAATGAAGAATGAGGAATAAGAAAACTAGGGTCAAGGCGAACAAGTAAAATAGAAAAGTAATATATGTGTTTTATAATTGTGTGTCGTGCACTCGGATGAAAACTCTCTGTTTCAAAGGGATTTCATTTTTTGAAGTTATTTGAACTCTAGTTTTTTTGTGTATTCAAAATGCACCATACAAAGCCACATCATCAATTTTCAACCCTTTCTGACTTCATTTGGTATTTTCCATGCATTTACTGTTTTTTAAAGCACAATGACCCTGAAATTATAAAGCACTTCAAATGAACTCTGAAAAGATTGAAAGTTGCCATGGTATCAACATTTCACCCACGTAGCATGTGCTAAAAGTTGAGAGGGTTACGACAACTGGATGCACTTCGTGTACAAAATGGACAATCTCTTTCAAAGTATCAGGGTTTTGGATGAAAACTCATCCGTTACAAAGGGATTTCATTTTTTTGAACTTATTTGAACTCCACACTTTTTGTGTGTTCAAAATGCACCATTCAAAGCCACATCTTCAATTTTCAACCTTTTCTGACTTCATTTGGTATTTTCCAGGCATTTAGTGATTTTTTAAAGCTAAATGACCATCAAATTGAAAAGCACTTCAAATGAACTCTAAAAAGGTTGAAAGTTGGCATGGTATCATCATTTCACCCACATAGCATGTGCTATAACATTGAGAGGGTTACCACAAAAACTGGATGCACTTCGTGTACAAAATGGACAATCTCTTTCGAAGTATCAGGGTTTCATATGAAAACTCATCTGTTACAAAGGTATTTCATTATTTTTGAACTTATTTTAACTCCAGACTTTTTGTGTGTTCAAAATGCACCATACAAAGCCACATCACCAATTTTCAACCCTTTCTGACTTCATTTGGTATTTGTCCATGCATTTACTGATTTTTTAAAGCTAAATGACCCTCAAATTGAAAAGCACTTCAAATAACTCTAAAAGGGTTGAAAGTTGGTATGGTATCATCATTTCACCCACATAGCATGTGCTAGAAAGTTGAAAGGGTTACGGCAAAAACTGGATGCACTTCGTGTAAAAATGGACAATCTCTTTCGAAGTATCATGGTTTTGGACGAAAACTCATCTGTTTCAAAGGGATTTCATACTTTTGAACTTATTTGAACACCAGAATTTTTGTGTGTTCAAAATGCACCATTTAAAGCCACATCATCAATTTTCAACCCTTTATGACTTCATTTGGTATTTTCATGCATTTACTAATTTTTTAAAGCTAAATGACCCTGAAATTGGAAACCACTACAAATGAACTCTGAAAAGGTTGAAAGTTGGCATGGTATCATTATTTCACCCAAATAGCATGTTCAGAGGAAAACTCATCTGTTACAAAGAGATTTCATTTCTTTACATGTAGTTGTAGTGATATTGTAGATCAAAGGCATTATCATAATAGTTGTGGAGAGAAAGTCTTCACTTTTTCTTTCGCTTGTGTCCTTTGCTTATTGCGTCGTAACCATGGATAATCTTCATCGCTTAACAGGGTGCTTTGGTCAGCCTTGAATCTTAACGGAGGGATTTCATGAAACTTTTCATAATCTTTAGACATGTCTATCTTGCCTTCCACTCCCACGAAGACTCTTTTTCCTGAAAGAACTATGTGGCGCTTTGGCTTCCATGATGTATTCGCTTCCTTATCTTTTCTTTTTCACGGTTTGGTAGACATGTACTTCATATAGAAAACCTGCGCCACATCATTGTCTAGGACGAATGGTTCGTCTTTGTACCCAAGATTGTTCAGATCCACTGTTGTCATTCTGTACTGTGGGTCTACCTGTACCCCACCTCCTTATAGATTGACCTATTTGCACTGAAACAAAGGACCTTAAAATCATGTCCATAGTCAAGTTCCCATATGTCCACTATGTAGCCATAATATGTGTCCTTTCCCCTCTTGGTTGCTGCATCAAAGCAGAGACCACTGTTTTGGTTGGTGCTATTTTGATCTTGGGCGATCGTGTAAAATATATTCCCATTTATCTCGTACCCTTTGTAAGTCAATACAGTTGAAGATGGTCCCCTGGCCAACGAGTAAAGCTCATAAAAAAAACGTTGTCACCCATGAGACGTTTTTGCAACCAACTGCCGGAAGTCCTGATATGCTCACATGTAATCCAGTCGTCACACTGCTCCGGGTGTTTGGAGGGCAGAATATTCTTATGTTCATTGATATACGGGGTCACCAAGGTAGAATTCTCACTACAAGAAATATGTCAACTAGTGACCTTCTGTCAGTGACCCTGGAAGAATTGGTCATAGATCTATGACCATTTCAGACCAATTGGTCAAAAGCTGTTCAGGGGGCTCCAAACCCTAAACCATTGCGACCATTTTGGTCAGAAAGGTCGTAATTTCCTTACACGAAATGGTCACAAAGCAAACAGTGCTAGTCCGCTGCCTTATTTCTAGTTGTTAATGACCAATATAGATGGTCATAGCCTTGTAGATTGTGGTGGGTTGTGATGACTAGGCGCCATCTCATCAGTTTTGCCTATGTGTCATGTCCATGTGGCAGTTTTTGCCCTAGGTTGTGAAGCAACCTATATTTCTGTTATTCCAAAAATTCCCAAAAAATTCTCATAAATGTTTTGGATCATATCTTCATCAAACATGTCAAAAACATTCCTTGCCTAGTTCAAAAAAAATTCGAAAAAAATTCATTTTCCTATTTTGTTCAGAGCAGCACTTTGTGAAGGGAGTACCACTTTGGCATGTCCAAATGGTATCCATTTTCTACAGTGCTTTCCTATGCCCAAATAACCATCCTCCACCAAATGCCAGATCAATCCATTCATTATTTTGAGCCCAACTTCAACATTCGTATTTATGTCCAGTGTGGTACTTTGTAAAGCAAGTACCACCTAGGCTCCTCCTTTTGAGGTGAAAATTTGTGAAGACGGTCTTCTTAGTAACTAATCATCCTCAGCCGAAACTCACGCCCATTAGCCATGCGCATTTCCCGTACCGCAAATCAAACACTTGGCTGCTTATTCATGTTTGAGCATCGATCGGTCTCCTCGTGAGAATCTTATGTTGTGATTTTCTTCCTACCACCTACCTGGGGAGTGCCCAACCCACTAGACATGCCTAGGCCGCCCAAAACACATGGCAACGCCACGGTCACGCGGTGACCACACGGCGGGCATGCGAGCTTACGCGCTCTAGAGTTGGGCCCCTCGGCCATCGTCCAAACCTCGATGTCTCACCATCAAACCATGTATTTCAGATTAAATAGATACTTATTTACCTAGAAATGATTTTTGGAAAAAAAATAAAGAGCAAACTATGAGGCAGCTGCAGTTCATATTTGACCCGCTTCCAGCTGAATCGACGAGAATTTGTCTTTTTCACCAGAGGTGGATCAAAATTTTTGACACCCAACCATTTTGTCAATTGTGCATTAAATATGGCCTAGTATTTTATAAAATTTATTAGGTCCAATTTTGCAACAAATATATAGTAGGTCCTTCACAAAAAAAACTCATTTCAGGCACTCAGAAAATGGAAAATGGTTTTTTCGTCCAAAGAAAATAAAAACTTCCTTAGGCAACAATGTTTGCCATTCCAATATGCACCCTTGTGCACAATATGAGATCATTTGAACAAACTATGCCATGAATGTGGCCATAAGATTGATCATTTGGCTTGAAAGCCATGAATCTTCACACTTGATAGCTCATTTCTGAGAACACTTATTTAAAATAATTACCGTATTACAAGTTTATTATTTTTCCTGGAAACTTGGTCACATATAATGACACAATGCGAAGGTTTTCCAAATTTTTGAATTTTTTTGAATTTTTTATGCCCGTTTCAAAATGCGGTCAAAACGGCGGGCTTGACCGTTCCTAGCTAGTGGTTGAATCTTGGAAAACTTTTGATATTTCTCTGATTAAATAGATACTTACGTACCTAGAAATGATTTTTGGAAAAAAATAAAGAGCAAAG
This sequence comes from Triticum aestivum, assembly GCF_018294505.1. Classification (NCBI taxonomy): domain Eukaryota; kingdom Viridiplantae; phylum Streptophyta; class Magnoliopsida; order Poales; family Poaceae; genus Triticum; species Triticum aestivum. The sequence continues at coordinate 810,243,221 of NC_057798.1, read as the reverse complement.
TATGAGGCAGCTATAGTTCAAATTTGACCCGTTTCCAACTGAATCGACGAGAATTTGTCTTTTTCACCAGAGGTGGATCAAATTTTTTTCACCCAACCATTTGGTCAATTGTGCATTATATATGGCCTAGTATTTTATAAAATTGATTTGGTCCACTTTTGCAACAATTATTTGGTAGTTCCTTAACAAAAAACCCTCCTTTTGGGCACTCAGAAAATGAAAAATGAATTTTCCGTGCAAAGAAAATGAAAACTTCCTTAGGCAACATTGTTTGGAATTCCAAGATGCACCCTTGTGCACAATATGAGATCATTTGAACAAACTATGCCATGAATGTGGCCACAAGATTGATCATTTGGCTTGAAAGCCATGAATCTTCACGCATGATAACTCATTTATGAGAACACTTTTTAAAATAATTACCGTATTACAAGTTTATTATTTTTCCTGGAAACTCGGTCACATAAAATGACACAATGCGAAGGTTTTCCAATTTTTTGAATTTTTTTGAATTTTTTTGCCCGTTTCAAAATGCGGTCAAAACGGCGGGCTTGACCGTTCCTAGCTAGTGGTTGCATCTTGGAAAACTTTTGATGTTTCTCTGATTAAATAGATACTTATGTACCTAGAAATGATTTTTGGAAAAAATAAAGAGCAAACTATGAGGCAGCTACAGTTCAAATTTGACCCGTTTTCCAGCTGAAACGACGACAATTTGTCTTTTTCACCAGAGGTGGATCAAAACTTTTTTCACCCAACCATTTGGTCAATTGTGCATTAAATATGTCCTAGTATTTTAGAAAATTAATTTGGTACAATTTTGCAACAAATATATTATAGGTCCTTCACAAAAAAACTTATTTTGGCACTCGAAAAATGAAAAATTGATTTTTCGTGCAAAGAAAATAAAAACTCCCTTTGTCAATATTGTTTGCAAATCCACGATGTAAACTTGTGCAAAATATGATATCATTTGAACAAATAATTGATAGGACTTTCACAAAGAAAACTCATTTTGAGCACTGAAAAATGGAATGAATTTTTTTATCTTGAATCGATCATGACCAATTTATATGGTCATAAGGTCATCAAATGATTTGCTGCGTTCTGATTGGACTATGTGCATATCACGCGGATCACGCATCAACCACCACCGTCAGATGCTTCCGGATCCAACGGCCCAAACCCATCGAGCCGAAACCCTAGGTCAGTCCTCATGGACATTTTCCACCCACCCCCTCGCCTCCATTCTTTCTCTCCCTCCCTCCCCCGCCTCCACCAGTGAGCCCCTCTACTCTCCCTCGCTCCGATCTGGTGGAGCCGCCGCCCCCAACCTCTCTCTCCGACTTTGATCCGCCGCCGCCTCCAACCGCTCCCACCCCACTCCTCTTCCCCTCCTCCTCGGGCAGCCTAGTCGTCGTCGCGACCGAGGACCAGAGATGCGGGCGGGGAGCTCGAGGCGGAGGAGCAGCAGCAGCGGCGGCGACGGCGAGTCAGGGCAAGGCCAGCAGCGATGGGGTTCATCTCCTTCGTCGGGAGGGTGCTCTTCGCCTCCGTCTTCCTCCTCTCCGCCTACCAAGAGTACGTGCACGCGCACCCCCCTCTTCCCCCTCTCGCCCCGCCAGATCTCGCTCCTGCCGCCTCCCAGGGATGCCCGCGCGGGCCTCCGGCGGAGCTAGGCCCCGCGCTCCTGTTTGTCGGCGCATGCGCTTGGGTGAATCGAGGGCTGGCTCGCGCCGACGTGGCGCCGTGGCGAGATCCGGCCGGGCGCCACATTGCTGGAACCCTCCCAGCGCGGCAGATATGGCCGGTGTAGCGGCCCGCCGTGGTAAATCGTAGAGGCTCAGAGGCGCACGGGGAGCACAAATCATACACACACCTTACATATTTTTCCTGGACCCTGTTGCGTCGAGTGTTGACAGTTGACACACCAGTGGCAGGTTCGCATCAGCGCCAACTAGTGCATCCATTTGTGTAGGTCGCTCTCTGTGAATTGTCTTGGCCCTGTAGTGGGTTTGGTGATGCTTACCACTTGCTCATGCGCATAGTTGGACTTTCTTTCCTCCACATGCCTGTGATGGAAAAGTATTACCGGGGCATGTGGATCAGAATATTAGTTTAATCTGACAGCCCCTGTACTCTTTTAACCGAACGTAGACTAATCCTTGCGCATGTTTGTTAATAGAGTAGTAGGTTATTGGAGGAGACAGGCCCTGGTGCTTTCAGTGGCACCGGCTGATGTGAACCTGACAGGCCTCTTGCGTTCTCTTCTCCGTAGCTTGTAGATAAGTAAGCTTGATTATGTGCTGGTCACTTCCTTCTGTCTTCAGTGTTTGCTCGGTGTCGTGATGACAATGTGATCGCCCCTGTGTTGGTTTCTGTGTCAGTTTGGCTAGTGCTCCACCTAGTTTGTCAGTTAGATTTCGAATTCAGTCGCTATGCAATGGCTGATCTACTGCATGTGCTCAATTCGGTCGTATAAATCAAATATGATTACTGCTGGCTGTGGAGGGGCTTTTTTCTGGAGCAATCAGTCAGTAGGAGGGGCTTTTTTCTGCTTCTTATTTTTTTGCTTCAGTTGGGTACATGAATCTCTGGTTATAAGGATTTCAGAGCCAGGACTTGTTCTGAATCTCTGGTTGTTTCATGATGCTAGTCCGCACATGCAGTATATACTCCTAAGGTTATGCATGTCTGATCAGTATCAGTGTGAGATGTTGATTCATGTATCCGTGTTTGGTGCGACATTCATGCACCTCGTCGTGTGTAATTATTAGGTGTGTACGAGACCTACGGTATACACTTACCAGTACTGTCTACTGTGATTGAGTATTTATTGATGGTGCGCCGACTTCATATTATTTACCCATTTGCATCTTCTTAATCTAGCATCAAAGGCCCCCCAAAAAACAAATAGTCCTTTAAATCCTTATTTGTTCTATATGTATGTACTGTTGGCTGACATACTTATGTGTTCTTTTTTGTGGATTAACAGAGGAGGAAGCAAACTTGCCCGGCAAGAAGGGACCCCTCAAGGTAACGCAACGTCTTCCAGTTTGCACTTTGCTCACCAACAATATTGATCGATCGATAGGTAGATGCTGACCCTCTCTTTTGTGATGTGTGGCTATTGCAGCTGGACGAATGGGTGCTGTGCCGGCTTTAGAACAAGAAGAACAACTGGGAGAAGGTCAAGGTGGAGCAGGACATGGTTGTGGAGGCATGGCCTGGACGCTCGTCAACCTCGGCCACTTCATGGTACCCGCCTCTCCCCCTCCCCTCCCTCCCTCGCTTACACATCCTCGACTCCCATGGATCTGAAGAATTGCTACGACACATTCGCCAAACCTGCCAACTAATAAAGTGTATTCTAGTTTGAAGGTTTACTGTTTCATAATAGCCAAATAAATAGCCTGCATTTAATCATTCTTTTGCTACTTTAAATATAATAATGTAGTGGCAAAATTCATGAAATCATAATGGCAGTAAATACTGCAGTTCTAGTTGGCCCAACCTCAAGTCTGGAAGTACAAATTATTGCCATTTTTCTCATAAGATTATAGCATGAAACATACTATCTAGAAATTATTTCTCTATTGTCATTGCTTTCCTAATTGAATCTTCATTTCAGATTACATACCACTTCTTCCACTGGAAGAAGGGAACTCCATTCGCTGATGATCAGGGGATGTATAATAGATGACTTGGTGGGAGCAAATGGACAACGGCAAGCAGCTTACTCACAACAGAAAATTTCTTGTTGTGGTTCATGTAGTCTTGTATGTGTTATCCTGTTTCAATTTTATTAATACTACTTTTGGGAGCTTACTTGGCAAGGAACAACATGGCAGGATGTATGCACAAAGAATGATTTTGGCTAGTCAGAAATACTACACTTATTCATTAATTATGCAAAGAACACTTGTTTGTAACATCTAGGTCTAACTTGCATATTTACGCCATTATACACGTGTAAGGATTGGGCATTGCTCTATTGCTCTATTCACGCCATTATACATGTGTAAAAATTGATGTTCAATTAACTTCTTTATCTTTAATAATTGATTATTCACTTCCGGTTAGTAGTAACTTAAACTTGGCGGCAAACTGGTTAAATACTTGGCTGTGATCACGTTTGTGGTTGGTGTGCGAGCAAGCAAAATCAGAAATGATCCCAACTAATCATATTATTTTTGCGTTTGCTAGAATTGTCCATGGACATTTAATCTGTTTGGTGTATAGTAGGTAAAATAGCAGAGTACACTAATTACCATTTTGTCTGCTGACATACACTTCCAAAGACCTTTTAGCGCAGAGTTCATATAGTTACACAGTGCTTTTTAGCTTACATATCATACAGTTATGCAGTGCTCCCTACACTGTCTGTTTACTATATATATCATTCATGTATTCTTGGATAGTACTGACTACATACCAGGGCGAATTAACCACAATTTGCCACAATTTGCAGCGGTCGTGCTCCACCAGCTGTTTTGTGGTTCTTGCAATCTGGGGAGTTCCTCACATGACAGGGCCCTCCCTCTTCTCCTTCTTCTACTACCTACTGTTGCTGCTGTTGCTGATTGTCTATGCACGGTGGGTAATCCATCAATGTTTATTTGCTACTACTGTAGTAGCTAGTATGCTTGATGTGTGTATCTCTGTCTCCTTACTGTTTTGGTAGAACCATAAATCCTGATGCATGATGATTATAGTCTGGTTTTCTAGATCTGTTCTATTGGTGTTTAAAATTTGACATGCCTGGATTCTGAATAAACTTGTTCTGACAGTTCTTTTCATTTCTATGATCAATTTAGTTAGAGTTGCACATGTCAGTATACTATATACCAAAAAAATCCTAGCTAGTGAGAACATTTCACTCCATGAACATATACTGGTTAGTGTTAGTCATACTATTTATCTACAAGGCATTTGCTGTCAATTCTTGCTTATAAGTTATTGGATTCCTCATTGGCTATTGTTTGATGTTCTGTACACATTCTTATTCTTATATTTTCATTCTTATTCTTTGCACAGGTGAAGTGCGAATCAAAGTCCAAAGCTGTGAAGCATATCAACAAGTAGTAGCATATTATGTGTTGTAATTGTAGGCAGTAGTAGGCATATCTGGCTTGTAGTATACTGTAATGATTGTAATAGACTAATGTAGTGTTGTTTTGGATGAATTTTGATTGCTCTCTGGTCTAATAATTATTGTGTATGTGGTTTGAATACCTGTCAAATGGAAACCTGACAATGGAGTCCAAGATATAATGGTTGTTTGGCAAAGTTCAAATTTTTTGATGTGTTGGACCAATTTTGGGATAAGCATGACAAGTGGGACCAATCAGTGGTGGGACCAGCTACAAAATAAAATCGCTGAAAATTGAAAATCAATAGACCGGCAAAAGGCTATGCCCTAGAAAATAAAAGGCCAAATTGTTGGGCCAGGCCCATGTAGCTAGAGAAAATTAACAGAAAAATATATATTAAAAAGGCTAAATTAATGGGCTTGGCCCATATAAACACCCAATTGGACCGGGCCGATTCTAATTTTTGACCTTTTCAATTGGTCGCAATTTTGCCACGTCAGATTGCCACATCGGATCCGACGTGGCCTGGGCAGTCAGCCAGTGACCAAAACAAAAGGTCATGGGTTCAACGACCTTCTGTTTTGGTCGTAAACGTCTACGACCTTCTCACAGAGAAGGTCGCTATAGTCAATTAACGACCCCCAGCTTTTGACCTTATGTTTTTGGTCACAAAAAGGTCACAAATCGAAAACTATGACCTTTCAGTGACCAATAGTGGAGGTCACTAGTTGACATATTTCTTGTAGTGTCTATAGAACTATGTAGTGTGCTCCTATCGTGCCTTTTCCAATCAGTCTTCCCTCATACCGCCGAGGGAGTCCTGGATTTGGGGGTCCACGAGTGTCCGGCCTACCAAAGCTGGGCCGGACAGATGGACGTGAAGATAGAGATAAACTGACATCCCCTGTGTCCGGTTAGGACTCCTGTGTATGTAGAAAGGCAGGATAGATGTTCGGGCCGGGTGTAATGATTCCTTTCTTCCCAAGTAATCTTTGTAACCCTAGGCCTCCACCGGTGGATATATAAACCGGAGGGTCTAGTCTGTAGAGGGTAGCAGAATCACAACATCCTAGTCTAGACTTCTAGGGTTTACCCATTACGATCTCGAGGTAGATCAACTCTTGTAACCCTATTGTCGGTGTCAAAACCGGCGGATCTCGGGTAGGGGGTCCCGAACTGCGCGTCTAGGCGGATGGTAACAGGAGACGAGGGACACGATGTTTTACCCAGGTTCGGGCCCTCTCGATGGAGGTAAAACCCTACGTCCTGCTTGATTAATATTGATAATATGGGTAGTATAAGAGTGGATCTACCACGAGATCAAGGAGGCTAAACCCTAGAAGCTAGCCTATGGTATGATTGTTGTAATGTATGTTGTGTCCTACGGACTAAAGCCCTCCGGTTTATATAGACACCGGAGAATGCTAGGGTTACACAGAGTCGGTTACAATGGTAGGAGATCTACATATCCGTATCACCAAGCTTGCCTTCCACGCCAAGGAAAGTCCCATCCGGACACGGGACGGAGTCTTCAATCTTGTATCTTCGTAGTCTTGGAGTCCGGCGGACGATGATAGTCCGGCTGTCCGGACACCCCCTAGTCCAGGACTCCCTCAGTAGCCCCTGAACCAGGCTTCAATGACGATAAGTCCGGCGCGCATAATGTTCGGCATTGCAAGGCGGGTTCCTCCCTTGAATAATCCAGAGAAGATCATGAACACCAGGATAGTGTCCGGCTCTGCAAAATAAATTCCACATTCCACCGTAGAGAGAATAAAATGTACACTAGTTCAATCTGCTGACGTATTATGCGGCGTGACATCACACCGCCACCAAGCCACTGTTTGAATCATTTTTTACTATACCACCTCAGCATGTTTAGCGAAGCGGTTTCCTTGGCACGTCTTGTCGAAGCAGATATCGTGTTCCCCTTATTCCGGGATTATCATCAATACGGACGTGGGTAACCCAACCGCGCCATTGATGGTGGCACTTGGGAGATAAGCGAGTCTTACCAGGCCGGTGGGGGACGCACAATTTCGTCCGCCTATATATAAGGGATAATGATTTACCCTTTCACCTACGCCTTCTTCCTCCTTTGCTTATCCATCTCCGCGCACTCAAGCTCCAACGCCCAAGCTCGCGCATCTCGCCTCGACCTTCTCCGAATATGTCCGGAGAGGGAGGCAAGTGGTGGGCCTCCACCGTTAAGGAGGAGCACATCACCAAGCTGCGCAGCGCCGGATACCTTCCGGCGATATCGCGCATCGACTGCCCGACGAGGGGCAGCTCATCCCTACCCCTGGGCCTCATGAGAGGGTCGTCTTCCTCCTCCACTTCCTCTGCGGACTGGGCTTTCCGCTCCATCCATTCGTCCGGGGGCTCATGTTCTATTACGGCCTGGATTTCCACGATCTGGCGCCGAACTTCATCCTCAATATCTCGGCGTTTATCGTCGTGTGCGAGGCCTTCCTCTGCATCCGGCCCCACTTCGGCCTGTGGCTCAAGACCTTCAACGTCAAGCCGAAGGTTGTGAAGGGCACGCAAGCGGAATGCGGAGGCGTCATGTTGGGTAAATTGCCCAACGTCCTTTGGCTCGAAGGGGCCTTCGTGGACTCCGTCAAGGGGTGGCAATCGGGGTGGTTCTACATCACCGAGCCGCGCAAGCCCACATGGGCGGCGGCCCCCGAGTTTAGATTTGGCATCCCCACGCAGCTCAGCTCCTGGAAAGAGAAGGGCTTGCTGTGGGGCAGTCTGAAGGAGGTGACGGGACTCCGAGCCTGCATCCAGAAGCTGGTGAGCAATAAGCTCAGGCTCGTCGACGTGCTCCAAGTCATGCTCATCCGCCGTATTCTCCCGTGCCAAGAATGGGCATTCAATTTGTGGGAGTTTAATCCGGAACAACACCAGGCGCTGAGCGGGCTCTTCGATACGACATACGAAGGCGCCTGGAGGGTGCTGTTTAAGGGCGCCGAAGCCCCCGCATCCGCGACGGAAGATCGCGGATTCAGCTCGCAGCATCCAACTGACGAGGTAAGTGATTCAACCCCATTACGGGACACTTTGCAGTAATCGAATTGATTATAAGAGGGTTTCATTCTTTCCTTTCCTTTGACAGGAATGGATGGAGAAGGCCAGGCAGCTTATCAGCCCGGCTCCCATGCCAGAAGACCCAGTGGACGCCCGTTTAGCAGGGCTGCTGGTTCCGGCACCGCATGTGGTGCCGGAGAAGAAGGCCAAGAAGGTGGCCGCGGGGACTCGAAAGAGTTCCCGCAATAAGGTGTCCGACGACGAGGCGGACTCCTCCCCCGAAGACGAGGAGGAGGAGGAGGACTCTCTCCCGGAGGAGGGAGAGAAGAAGAGGAAGGCTTCCCCAATAGGGGAGGCCGAAGGGTCCAAGAGGGGGAGGACTATCCCCCCGGACAGTTTCGCCAACACCTCCGTTGGCGAGGATGAGTGGCCTCCAAGGGCCAGGCGTCCGGCAAGATCGTAAGTATACGGATCCTTGATATGCAATTTCTTGCGTGTCGCGTAGTGTCCTTCTAACGCCGCATTCTGTCCGTAGTCCGGCCAATGATGATCTCCCCGCTTCATCAAGCGGGTCATTGGCCCCGTCGGATGTGGATTCACTTCCGACCGCCACTACCCCCCGTGGCGAAGACGCCGAGGTGGGATCCCAGAGAGGGACCCATCGGGAGGAGGCTCCGGAGGCACCGTCAGGCTGCCTCCCGGACTTTGTGCCGGACTCTACATCGGAACCCGCAGTGATTCCAGAGTTCGGCGAGCGGCCCCTTCGAAGGAAGGGCAAGACCGTGACACCGGCGACCTCCGTCCAACCGGAGGCGCCGGATAACTTGTTGGAGGCGCTTAAAGGCGCTTCCATCGAGGAAGAACACCGCACTATCATGAGTGCGGTGATTCAGAAGGTTCAGCTCGCTAAGAGCGGGCTGACCGAAGCCTGCAGCAGCCTTTTAACAGGCTTTGAGGTAAGAAGTTAAAGTTATGTAATGTAATACCGCATAGACAGTAGCCCCTGATGCTCAGTTCGGTGTTCGGAAAGAAAAGGCCGGACTGAGGATCTAACAAGATATACGCAGGGTTGCTTAAAATATGTCAATATGGGTTTGCAGGCTGCGCTGCTGACCTCTGCCGCACTAACGGTGGAGGTCGATGTGCTAAAGCAGGATCTCGAGCGGTCCGAGCGAGAGCTCGGCCATGCGAAGAAGCAGCTCGAGGACAAAGAAGGTGAGTAACACCGCTTTGAATAGTTACCTTATAAAAAAGGATTTTGGTGGCAATAAAGTTAACAAGGATAATATGTGTATTGCAGGGGCCACTAACGAGGTGGCAGCCCTGAAGGAGGCTGTGTCCGCGGCCGAACGTAATGCGGCTGCGGAACGGGCAGAGCGAGAAAAGTAGGAGGCACGGGTGGCGGAAGTTCGGCAAGAGCTCCATGCTCTCATGGAAAAGCATGAGAGTTTGGAGCGTGACTCCAAGACTCGAGAGTCCGAGCTTGCCTCGGCTCTCGAAAGTGCCAAGTCTGCCAAGGCCGAGGCCCATAAGGCCCTTCAGGAGGTTGAAGATGTAAAGAAAATAGCGGCGGGTAAGGCATTTTTCATGCAAAGCAAGCATGTTAAAGTAAAATACCTGACACTTACCCGCATTCGGAGCTCTCTAGGGGCGTTTGCAGATCTGCCGCGTAGTGCGTCCGATGCCGCCGCATTCTATCGTGGCGAGGAGGGGAGCTCGACGGAAAAAGTCTTCTGGTCTCAGTATGCTGAGGCCGGACACCCGGTGCCCCCAAGCGACCAGCTGAAGCAGCTGGTCGAACTCCACGAGGTAGCTGAAGAGGCCATGAAGGGCCTTATAGTCCGGCTGTGGCCTGGACAGGCCATGCCTGGGAGCTACTTTGGCCTCGTGCGGCGGCTGGTGGATGCATGCCCCTGGGTGGATGTCATCAAGCGCTCCGCCTGTATTGAAGGCGCTCGCCGGGCCCTCGCCCGCACAAAGGTGCATTGGGGCAGGTTGGATGCGGAGAAGCTTCTCATGGACCCACCGCCACCGGGCAAGGAGTATCGCACGCTCGAAATGTATTATAAAACTGTCCTGAAGGGAGCCCACGATATTGTGGATGAGTGCCCCAGAAATGTAATCTTTGAGTAAACTCGTTATGTATTATCCTGTGCGCTGAAACTTTGTTCATGTATGCGTTAAGCAACGCTTGTTTAATTTAAAATATTACCTTCTGTGCGGCCGTTTATAAAATCTGAGAGATGGCAAGTCGTTGGCTTCAGCCCCCAAGCCACGAGTGCTGGGGTGTTCGGGATAAACTTGAGCACTCTTCTTCCCATTTTTGGGTCCATCTAGGGAGGCGCTCAACACAACGAACAAGGCAACCGGACTTATGATGCTTGAACACTCTCACTTAGCCATAGAATTCTATAATTTTAAATTTCGGCGAAGCCCCTGGTATTCGGAAGACCGAATCCGGGGCGCTATCCACGCCTTCATCGGACATTGTCCAGAACTTCGCTCGAAGCGGCGTGAGTCTTTAAGGACCCGAAAAAACCTCTCGAACAGCGACCAGTCTCTCGCCTTATCATGCCAGTCAGTTTTAGCTTTCTCCACTGAGGCGCTCGCCCGGCTCAACCGGGGTGCAATCGCAGTGGTTCTCCCAGTGCCACCTTAGCCGACAGAACGGAACGTAAGACACCAAAACGTGGGAGCCGGGCAAACCCAACTATTGACCCAAGACATGATTCGGAGCCGATTCATATAATGCTATAAGTTCGGGGTGCCGCACTTATGAAAGTGTTCGGACTTATCACACCATAGAGTGGGGAACATAAGCCCCTGGCGTATTAGGCCGTACCAAAATATACGGGCGCAAGATGTCATATAATGAGCATATATATATAAAAGGTAATGCAATTGCAAACGAAAAGGTGCTGCATTATGTATGAAAGAAAGTCTGCTAAGAGAGCAGACTGATACAAATAGTGCGGTAAGCAAGGGAATTGGACTAAGTAAACATGTCCCCCTCCAGGGGTGAGCTGCGGACTTGGTGTATATAATTTAATTTAATGCTCGTAATTGAGACCACCTGAGTGTTCGTCGCAACCTTCTTTAGTCCCTGACTGTTGCATCATGAGTTCGGCAGGTTCGCCGCCGGACAGGGCTTCTGGATAACGGAGTCCTGTGTACATAAAAGAAGGAAAAATAAAAAATAAAAAAGGGGGGCACACTTGCGAGCCCCCGGTGTGGTCGAACCGTACTCTGGGTCCGTTGCGATCGTGCCCCCTCCCCTGTGCCCATGGTATCTCCAAAGCGTAATGATGTACGCGGAGTGTTATTATTGCGATCATGCGCGGGCGAGGGTTGGGGCCGCATTGCTACGCATGCTCTGATCGCGCCAGGTGGTCTTGGTTGGTATTGCTTCGGGCGCGTTTTGCTGTATCCGGCTGTTTAACGGCCGGACTGGAGAATTGCCTTAAGAGGATACTCCGTACTTCTGCCGCGAGAGCCGCTGTATGTTCCTCCGTTCGGAGGGAGCGTTCCGTATTCCCATTGACCGTGATGACTCCACGAGGGCCTGGCATCTTGAGCTTTAGGTATGCATAATGCGGCACCACGTTGATTTTTGCAGACGCGGTTCGTCCGAGCAGAGCGTGATAGCCGATGCGAAACGGGACTATGTCGAAGATTAACTCTTCGCTCCGGAAATTATCCAGGGATCCGAAGACCACTTCCAGTGTGACTGAGCCTGTACAGTTGGCTTCCACTCCTGGTATGACACCTTTAAAGGTTGTCTTTGTAGGTTTAATCCTTGAGGGGTCTATGCCCATTTTGCGCACTGTATCCTGATAAAGCAGGTTCAGGCTACTGCCGCCGTCCATCAGGACTCTCGTGAGGTGAAATCCATCGACGATTGGGTCTAAAACCAATGCGGCGAATCCGCCATGGCGTATGCTGGTCGGATGGTCTCTTCGATCGAAAGTGATCGGACAAGAGGACCATGGATTGAACTTCGGGGCGACTGGCTCCATCGCATAGACGTCCCTTAGTGCGCGTTTCCTCTCCCTCTTGGGTATATGGGTCGCGTAAATCATATTCACCGTCCGCACTTGTGGGGGAAAACCCTTCTGTCCTCTATTGTTCGGCGGTCGAGTCTCTTCCTCGTCGTCGCTGTTTAGCCCCTTGTCATTGTTTTCGGCAATTAACTTGCCGGCCTGCTTGAACACCCAGCAATCTCTATTGGTGTGATTAGCTGGCTTTTCAGAGGTGCCATGTATCTGGCATAAGCGGTCGAGTATTCGGTCCAAATTGGACGGACCCGGAGTGGTTCTTTTGAATGGCTTCTTCCGCTGACCGGGTTTAGAGCCTCGGAATCCGGTGTTGACTGCCGTATCCTCCTTATCGTCGCTGTTAATGCGGCGTTTTTTTTTCGACGTGACCTGCCATTGTTGTCCTTAGTATCCGGACTGCCAGAATTTTTTACGGAGATTGTTGCTGCGAGCTAGCCAGCTGTCCTCTCCCGCGCAAAAGCGGGTCATTAATGATGTGAGGGCTGCCATGGATTTCGGCTTTTCCTGCCCCAGGTGTCGGGCTAGCCATTCGTCCCGGATGTTATGTTTGAAGGCTGCAATTGCCTCTGCATCCGGACAGTCGACGATTTGGTTTTTCTTTGTCAAGAACCGTGTCCAGAATTGTCTGGCCGATTCATCTGGCTGCTGAATAATGTGGCTTAGGTCATCGGCGTCTGGTGGTCGCACATATGTGCCCTGGAAGTTGTCGAGGAATGCAGCTTCCAGGTCTTCCCAGCACCCAATTGACTCTGCGGGCAAGCTATTTAGCCAATGCCGAGCTGGTCCTTTAAGCTTGAGTGGGAGATACTTGATGGCATGGAGATCGTCGCCGCGGGCCATGTGGATGTGGAGAAGATAATCTTTGATCCAAACCGCGGGGTCTGTTGTGCCATCGTAGGATTCGATGTTTACGGGTTCAAACCCTTCGGGGATTTGATGATCCATTACTTCGTCAGTGAAGCATAGAGCGTGTGCGGCGCCTCTGTATTGAGCAATATCGCGACGCAGCTCGAGAGAGCGCTGTCTGCTGTGTTCGGCCCGGCCGGGGTTATTTTATCCGGCGCGACGGTATTCGTCGTGGGTCGTGGGGCGCCCACGTGATCCATAGATGGATCTGGATTGTCTTGCTTTTTCCTCCAATATGTCTCGCAAGTCCGGCGCGTTCCCTCTTGGCTTCGTACTTTTGGAGCGATGCCGGGGTACGGTCTTGGCTGGGGGCCTGGATGCCTCTCTGTCACGACCACGGGGTGGTCGGTCAGCCATATCATGCGCTGGTGATTGAGGTATGTATGCTTCCTCCTCTAATCGGGGGAGCAGCTTGCTTCTTGGGTAACTTTTGGAGGGGCGTTCGAGTTTATACTCTTCGACCGCGAGGACCTCGGTCCATCGATCGGCCAGCAGGTCCTGATCAGCTTGAAGCTGTTGCTGCTTTTTCTTTAGGCTGTTTGCTGTGGTGATAAGCCTGCGCTTGAAACGCTCTTGCTCGACGGGATCCTCAGGTACGATGAATTCGTCATCGTTGAGGCTTGCTTCGTCTTCGGAGGGAGGCATATAGTTATGATCCTCAACCTCTTCGTCTGCCGCCCTCTCGTGAGGGCTTGCTTCTGCATCCTCCTGCGCTGAGTCGTGCTGGAGGGGATTGTCTTCGGCACTCTCTGGGGTATTGTTATATCCTGTGTCGGAATCTCCATTCTTGCTGTGGCGGGATTTAGAGCGGCGCCGATTACGCCGGCGTTTGGGCTGCTTCTTTAAAGAATCCGCCTCCGCTGCTTCTTCGTCGTCCCCGTCTTTTGGGGTGTCCACCATATATATGTCGTATGACGAGGTGGTCTTCCAGTGCCCTGTAGGCGCTGGTTCTTGTTCGTCTCCGGCATCGTCGTCCATAGCGTCGATGTCGTCGGAGTCGTAGTCTAGCATGTCGGTTAAATCGTCGATAGTGGCTACAAAGTGGGTGGTGGGTGGGCTCTGAATTTCTTCGTCGTCCGAACCCCAACCATCCTGGCCACAGTCCGGCCAGGACTCTCCCGATAGCGAGAGATACTTTAGCGAATTTAGGATGTCGCCAAAGGGCGAGTGTTGGAAGATGTCCACGGCGGTGAATTCCATAACCGGCGCCCAATCCGAATCGATTGGTAGGGGCGCGGGAGGTTCGGAGTCCGGCAAGGAGTCCGACACCTCAGAATCACGAGTTTCGCGGGGGACAAGATTAATGTCCGGCTCCATCGCCGTGGAAGTTGAAGCCCCCGAGGCGGCGTCTATCCACCGATCCTTGATCTGGGCGATCGGCTCCGGACCGATGGCCGAAGCGGATTCATGTGCGGCCACCAAGGCACTGTTCGGCGGCAGAGCTAGATCATGCCCATCGTCACAGTGCGGCGTGCTCGGCTGTGGCTCGAGTCCGTCGAAGATCAAGTCTCCGCGGACATCGGCCGTGAAGTTTAGGCTTCCGAACCTGACCTGATGGCCAGTGGCGTTGCTTTCGATCTGCTCCAGATGTCCAAGCGAATTAGCCCGCAGTGCGAAGCTGCCGAATACGAAGATCTGTCCGGGGAGAAAAGTCTCACCCTGGACATCGTTGTTGGTTGAAGATGCCATCAAGCCTATTGGTGACGACACAGAGGAACTCCCAATGAAAGCACCAATGTCGGTGTCAAAACCGGCGGATCTCGGGTAGGGGGTCCCGAACTGCGCGTCTAGGCGGATGGTAACAGGAGACGAGGGACACGATGTTTTACCCAGGTTCGGGCCCTCTCGATGGAGGTAAAACCCTACGTCCTGCTTGATTAATATTGATAATATGGGTAGTATAAGAGTGGATCTACCACGAGATCAAGGAGGCTAAACCCTAGAAGCTAGCCTATGGTATGATTGTTGTAATGTATGTTGTGTCCTACGGACTAAAGCCCTCCGGTTTATATAGACACCGGAGAAGGCTAGGGTTACACAGAGTCGGTTACAATGGTAGGAGATCTACATATCCGTATTGCCAAGCTTGCCTTCCACGCCAAGGAAAGTCCCATCCGGACACGGGATGGAGTCTTCAATCTTGTATCTTCGTAGTCTTGGAGTCCGGCGGACGATGATAGTCCGGCTGTCCGGACACCCCCTAGTCCAGGACTCCCTCACCTATATTCATCAAGATCAATCAAGCAGGAAGTAGGGTATTACCTCGATCGAGAGGGCCTGAACCAGGGTAAACATCATGTCCCCAATATCCCGTTACCATTGATCCTATGACGCACAGCTTGGGCAACCCTACCCGAGATCTGCCGGTTTTGACACCGACAATGGTGCTTTCATTGAGAGCTCCGCTGTGTACTCGCGAGAAGTGATCGGTGGCTCGTCTCGTCATCGGAAAAGCCTATACACAGAATCTTACCAGCAGCGCGCTTTAAAATAAGGCGCTGCTGCTACGTAGCAGTAGTGCGCGCAGACAAAGCTCGCTGCTGAAATAGATATAGCAGTAGCGTGGCCGCTTTAAGACGCGCTACTGCTGTAATTCCCACGACGCCGCCGCGAGGCTAGTTCTAGCAGCAGCGCGTTAGCACGAAGAGCGCTACTGCTACGAATCATAGCAGCAGTCCATTTCACCAATAAGCGCTACTGCTAAGTTTACTACAAAAATTTAATCCCACGTCCCCTCCCCCCCCCCCCCGCTCCGAACCACTCGCACTCACACACTCACTAGATCTCCCCCTCAACCCCCCGTGTCGGTCCTCCCCCATTGCCCCTCCTCCCTCTGCACCGCTGCTACGTCTTGACCTTGCGTTGGTTTTCCTTGAAGAGGAAAGGGTGATGCAGCAATAGTAGCGTAAGTATTTCCCTGAGTTTTTGAGAACCAAGGTATCAATCGAGTAGGAGGCTCCTCAAAAGTCCCACGCACCTACAAAAACAAACAAAGAACTCGCAACCAATGCAATAAAGGGGTTGTCAATCCCTTCACGGCCACTTGCGAAAGTGAGATCTAATAGAGATAGTATGATAAGATAAATATATTTTTGGTATTTTATAATATAGATGCAAATAAAAGTAGATTGGAAGCAAAGATGATAAGAGATAGACCCGAGGGCCATAGATTTCACTACATGCTTCTCTCAAGATAGCATAAGTATTATGGTGGGTGAACAAATTACTGTCAAGCAATTGATTGAAAAGCGAATAATTATGAGATTATCTAGGCATGATCATATATATAGGCAACACGTCCGCAACAAGTAGGCCGACTCCTGCCACCATCTACTACTATTACTCCACACATCGACCGCTATCCAGCATGCATCTAGAGTATTAAGTTCATAAGAATAGAGTAACGCATTAAGAAAGATGACATGATCTAGAGGGATAAACTCAAGCAATATGATATAAACCCCATCTTTTTATCCTCGATGGCAACAATAAAATACGTGCCTTGTTGCCCCTGCTGTCACTGCGAAAGGACACCGCAAGATTGAACCCAAAGCTAAGCACTTCTCCCAAAGCAAGAAAGATCAATCTAGTAGGCCAAACCAAACTGATAATTCGAAGAGACTTGCAAAGATAACTCAATCATACATAAAATAATTCAGAGGAGATTCAAATATTTCTCATAGATAAACTTGATCATAAACCCACAATTCATCGGATCTCGACAATTACACCGCAAAAAGAGTTTACATCGAATAGATCTCCACAAGAGAGGGAGAGAACATTGTATTGAGATCCAAAAAGAGAGAAGAAGCCATATAGCTAATAACTATGGACCCGAAGGTCTGTGGTAAACTACTCACAACTCATCGGAGGGGCTATGGTGTTGATGTAGAAGCCCTTCGTGGTCCATTCCCCCTCCGGCGGAGCGACGACGAAGTCTCCAAGATGGGATCTCGTGGATACAGAAGGTTACGACGGTGGAAATTGTGTTTCGTTGGCTTCCTGGATGTTTTTGGGGTACGTAGGCTTATATAGGAGGAAGAAGTACATCGTTGGCCGCCCGAGGAGCCCACGAGACAGCGGGGCACGCCCTATAGGGGGGGCGCCCTCCTATCTCGTGGCTGCCTCGGCTGCTTCTTGCCTTGCACTCCAAGTCCTCTGGATCACGTTCGGTCCAAAAATCACGCTCCCAAAGGTTTCATTCCGTTTGGACTCCGTTTGATATTCCTTTTCTTCGAAATACTGAAATAGGCAAAAAACAGCAATACGGGCTGGGCCTCTGGTTAGTAGGTTAGTCCCAAAAATGATATAAAGGTGTAAAATAAAGCCCATAAACATCCAAAAGGTGTAATATAATAGCATGGAACAATAAAAAATTATAGATACGTTGGAGACGTATTAAGCATCCCCAAGCTTAATTCCTGCTCGTCCTCAAGTAGGTAAATGATAAAAACATAATTTTTGATGTGGAATGCTACCTAGCATAATTCTCAATGTAATTTTCTTTATTGTGGTATGAATGTTCAGATCAAAATGATTCAAAATAAAAGTTCATATTGACATAAAAATAGTGATACTTCAAGCATACTAATCAAAGTAATCATGTCTTCTCAAAATAACATGGCCAAAGAAAGTTATCCCTACAAAATCATATAGTCTGGCTGTTGCTCTATCTTCATCACAGAAAGTATTTAATCATGCACAACCCCGATGACAAGCCAAGAAATTGTTTCATCCTTTGATAATCTCAAACTTTTTCAACTTTCACGCAATACATGAGCGTGAGCCATGGACATAGCACTATATGTGGAATAGAATGGTGGTTGTGGAGAAGACAAAAAGGAGAAGATAGTCTCACATCAACTAGGCGTATCAACGGGCTATGGAGATGCCCATTAATAGATATCAATGTGAGTGAGTAGGGATTGCCATGCAAGATGCACTAGAGCTATAAATATATGAAAGCTCAACAAAAGAAACTAGGTGGGTGCACATCCAACTTGCTTGCTCATGAAGACCAAGGGCATTTTGAGGAAGCCCATCATTGGAATATACAAGCCAAGTTAGTATATGAAAGTGACAACATATGAGACTCTCTATTATGAAGATCATGGTGCTACTTTGAAGCACAAGTGTGGAAAAAGAGATATTAGCATTTTCCCTTCTCTCTTTTTCTCTCATTTTTTTTCTTTCCTTTTTTTCTTTCTCTTTTTTTTCTTTGGCCTTCTTTTTTTTCTTTTTGGCCTTTCCTTTTTTTCTCTCTTTTTTCTTTTTGTAAAGTCCGAAGTCTCATCCCGACTTATGGGGGAATCATAGTCTCCATCATCCTTTCCTCACTGGGACAATGCTCTAATAATGAAGATCATCACACTTTTATGGATTTACAACTCAGGAATTACAACTCAAAGCTAGAATAAGATATGACTCTATATGAATGCCTCCGGTGGTGTACCGGGATATGCAATGAATCAAGAGCGACATGTATAAAAATTATCAAGGTGGCCTTGCCACAAATACAATGTCAACTACATGATCATGCAAAGAGCAATATGACAAAAGTAATGCGTGTCATATGAACGGAACGGTGGAAAGTTGCATGGCAATATATCTCGGAATGACTATGGAAATGCCATGATAGGTAGGTATGGTGTCTTTTTTGAGGAAGGTATATAGTGGGTGTATGGTACCGGCAAAAGTTGCGTGGCACAAGAGAGGCTAGCAATGGTGGAAGGGTGAGAGTGCGCATAATCCATGGACTTAACATTAGTCAAAAGAACTCATATACTTGTTGCAAAAATCTAGAATTCATCAAAAACCAAAGCACTACGCGCATGCTCTTAGGGGGATAGATTGGTAGGAATAGACCATCGCTCGTCCCCGACCGCCACTCATAAGGAAGACAATCAATAAATAAAATTGTGCTCCAACTTCATCACAAAGTGGTTCACCATACGTGCATGCTACGGGAATCACAACCCTCATGTCAGGACCCCGACTCAATGTCACATCGATCTAGCCTGTAACACCTCATATCACTTTGCGGCCTCACGCACGGTATCCCCACGGGTGTCGCCTTACCTTTGCCCGGGACCGTTTGCGCCTTTTGGCACACGTATATGATAGTGTCGCTAGCATCCATATGATAAGGAGCCCGGGATAACATGGCTAGTCGTAAACCCAAAGTGGCACAAACTTACAGGGACAGGCATCCATGACCCAGCATCGAACGTGTCGGTCATCAGCGAGTGAATCCAGGCTGTAGCACTGGGCTAGCAGGACTCCGGTACTCAACGCGTGACATTTCCCCGAAGGGACAGACACAGGAACGAAGAAGGACACATGCCGGCCAGCCTAAGTGTTCCGGAGCAGTAGCAAGCTACCATGGCTCGGTGGAAACACTAGGAGACATTTCCCGGTAAGAGAGGCTACTAAAGATAAACAACTAGATAGTCAGATCCCACACATACCAAGCATTTCAATAACATACACACAATATGCTCGATATGTGCAAATACAACATGGCATCACAACATGACTCTACGACTCAAGTATTTATTCATTAGGCTCCGAGGAGCGAGATATTACAAACAGGGGTCTCATGACCCAACATTCAGAGCATACAAATCAAGCACAAGCGGAAGCTAATATGTCTGAGTACAGACATCTACAAATGAAAAAGCCTTAGAAGCCTGACTATCTACCAGATCCTGCCGAGGGCACAAGATCGTAGCTGAGGTAACAAGCAAACGTCGAAGTCCACGTGGAACTACTAGCGAGACCGAAGTCTCTCTGCAAAAACATAAAATAGGCAAACGTGAGTACAAATGTACCCATCAAGACTTACATCAGAACTAACTACATATGCATCATTATCAACAAGGGTATGGTGGGGTTTAACTGCAGCAAGCCAGCTTTGACTCGGTGGCTATCCTAAACTATGACTGCAAGTAACTCTTGAGGTGGCGCACACGAGTCCACATATTCACCATATCAATACACCACTATGGATCCGCTCCGTCTCCCTACGAGAACGCCATCCATAGCACTCACACTTATCTTGCGTATTTTAGAGTATCCACTTTCACTTGTCTATGAACTGTTATAGGCAACCCAGAAGTCCTTTACCGCGGACATGGCTATTCGAATAGATGATGTTAACCTTGCAGGGGTGTACTTCTTCATACATGTTTCCACCACTTAGCGTCTGCACACGACATGTGCTCGGCAGACTTCAAGCGAAAGCCGACGTGGGTGTAGACCACGACCTACCTAGACACTCAAGTCCCTAGTCCAGGTTTATTGCCTATTCGGGTTCCATCCATGAGGAGATCCGGCCGAAGTTTCGCTCACAGCCCCAAACGATGTGAGCAGGGTTCCCGAGACACCAAACGGGCGCCCGGTACACCGTGCCACGTGCCTACCGCATCACAGCCCACCCCTACGGTCAGCGCTGCGCACGGCCTCCAGCATTCTACAATCACCAGAAACTACTTGCAACTCCTGGACAGAGGACAAGGGTGAATAAGAAGTCGAGCGGGGTCATATTTCAGGGCCCAATGCATGGTAGTAGCTAGATCATGGATCACAAACACAGAACTCAGTTCCTAAGGACGGCTTCAATGAGACAACCCACCATGTACTCCTACATGGCCTCTCACCGCTACCTTTACCAAATCGTGTTTACACACTTAGCTCACACACAGTAGGACATGTTCACACACCTCTGATTCATTCCCGATGAATCAGACCTGACTCAACTCTAAGCAATAGCAGGCATGACAAACAAACATGAATGAGTAGGCACAACAGGGCTCAAACAACTCCTACTCATGCTAGTGGGTTTCATCTATTTACTGTGGCAATGACAGGTCATGCAGAGGATAAAGGGGTTCAGCTACTGCAGCAAGTAACAGATGAATCGTTGTTGTCCTAATGCAGTAAAAGAGAGCAGGGCGAGAGAGTGGGATTGTATCGGAATGAACAAGGGGGTTTTGCTTGCCTGGCACTTCTGAAGATAGCATTGAGTCTTCATCAGTGTCAACGATCACAACGTCGGTACAACGTCTACCGAGGGGGGGAACAATACCGGCAAACAGAGAAGAAACACGATCAATGCAATGCGCAATATGATGCATGCTATGACATGGCAATATGAATGTGTTTTGGGCTAATGCAATCTATATCAGATTGAGATGAGTCCATTTGAACCAAATATTCAAATGCAAACCCATTTAAGAGGTCATATTAGTGCATTACCTTTTTTCACCTAAACAGCAGGGTTAAAGTGTTCTAACATGCATGAAAATGGTACAGATGGATAGATTGCATTTTTCTGATCATTTTTCATATATAATTTACTTAATTTGGAGTTACGGTTGAATTTCTATGAATTTTAGAAGTTTGTACTATTTTCTGGAATTTCCTATAAAAGAATAAATCCAGAAGAGGATTTACTGCGTCAGCATGACGTCATCGTGACGTCAGCAGGTCAGCGGGGTCGTCCAGGTCAAACCTGACCAGTGGGGTCCACTGGTCAGTGGCTGGGGCTGGTTAGTGTCGCTGACATGTGGGCCCAGTCAACGACCATGTCAGCTGGGTCAATTCTGGCGCGTGGGGCCAGTCATCGTATGACGTGGCCATGTCAAACTGACCTGTGGGGCCCGTAGGGTTAGTTTAATCTAAACAGGAGCTAATCCAGGTTAGTTAGTCAGCGGGGCCCAGGTGTCAGTGGCTGCGTTGGTAATTAGCGCGTGGATTAGATCTAACCTAATCACGCCACATCGGCGTCACCGGAGTTCAGCCGGCGGCGACCAAAACCGTGGCGGCAACACGCCGGAGTTGCTCGGTTTTCGGGTACAGGCAGCGGTTTGAGCCGCGGTTGGTCTCTACGGGTAGCTGGCGTTGCAGTGCGTCGGCTGGTGGCAGTAGCCGGGACGGGGGTGGCCGGAGTGGACGGCCACGAGCTCAAAGGCGTTTGCCGGAGTTCAGTTGTGCACGGGATTGTGATATGTGCTACTGGGAGCGTGCTGAGCATGATGGAGTGCTCGGACACGAGCTCCAGTGACTAGCGCGGCGGCGGCGACATCGCCGGCGGCGGTGAGCTCGCGGCTCCGGCGGATTCGATAGTTACGCGATGCAAACGGGGCAGGGAAGAGGGGGAAAAGATTCTAGTGCTCACGGTGAACTCGCAGAGCAGGCTAGTGGGCTCGGGGACGGCTTGGTGACGATGAAACAATGACGGCAATCTCGGGTGCCCGAGGAGGAAGACGAGGGCGAAGGAGGCTCCACAGGGCATCCCGCGTCTTGTGGCTCGGCGAAGAGGACGGGGCATCACTGCAGAGCTCAGAGGCGCGTCGGAGGGGCTCGGAGATGGCTGTGGCCATGGTGGAGCTCGTCGGCGGCGACGGTTGCGCTCTGTTCTTGCGAGAGAGAGAGCCAGAGGAGGGGATGAGGACGGGAGGAGAGTGAGAGAGGTCCAGAAGGGTGCGTGGCGTCTCCAGGAGGGGTCGAGGCGCAGGCAGGCAGCCTGGAGGTGGCGCGGTGAGCGTCGGGCACGCAGCTGCTTCTCCTACTGGCAGGAGGAAGAAGACAGCGCTGCCCCTGGTGGGCTGGGCCTGTTGGCTGGCCTGGCCAGGTAAGTGTGCTGCCAGGTTAGCCTCTCTCTCTCTCTCTTTTATTTCTGTTTTCTAATTTTGTTTTTGTTTTCTAATTATTTGCCTCTGTTTTGAGCTTAGGAAAAATACCAAGGCATTTCCTAAAATCCTGAAAATATTCATGGACACTTGCTGAATTATTTCAGTGGCCCAAAAATAGTTTCAACATTATTTGAGCATTTAAATTATTAGTAGTGTTTAAATGCCCAAAGTCAAATAGCTTAAGATTTAATTCAAAAATCCAGGAATAGCCTATAAATATGTTCATCATTTCTGGAAGTGGTTTTCACCTTTAACAGAAATCATGAACATTACCAAAGGCATTCTGGGTTATTGAAAATATTTTTGTTGAACCTAGTTAAATTCCATTTGACGCTAGGGTTTCAACAATCCCCATTTCAAATTTAACAGAAATTGAAAATGATGCATGGATGCAATGAAACTAATTACAAGCAATAATCTAGGGATGTGACAACTCACCCCCACTAAACAAGAATCTCGCCCCGAGATTCAAGTATAGGGTAAGATGAAGGGGGAACGCAAACGAACATAATCCTCACGATCCAGGGTGCACTTCAAATGAACGTTGATTCGATCACCATCATTGTCTCGATGTCTTGCTCCAGGAACTCCTACCAACATGACAACGAGAGAAGAAGGAAAACTCTATAAGGATCGATCTTCTTGAAGATCGAACAACCGACGATCAACTCGCGGAATGAGACATTGAACATTTCTCGAGTTGAGACATGAAACATACATCCAAAGGGATGGAGTGTAACAGATGACGAAGGTTCACTAGGTAGACAACAATTCCACACTTAGGAGGGTGGTGAACGGTTGTCAACGTAGCGAGCAGTTGAGTTGCCATGATACCTCAACGAGACATCCTGGAGGAGGGTGATTCATAGATTATTACCTTAAGTGGCAAAAAGAATTACCTTTGATTCAGAGATCATTGAAACTCTTTATACCAGCCTAAGGCAAATCATAATCGATCATTTGAAGGAGTCCAAAAGAATGACATTCTCGGGCCCAGGTTGGATGATGTGGATTACCTTGTTGAAGACAACACAATGGATGATTTTAGTAACTGGGGAGAAGCTCAACAGTAGGGAGTGAATCCACTGTTGGATTGGTTATAGCATGACCGAGGAAACTGAGAGCAATCCCAGTTAGTGCCGATGATAACACTTAGCGCTTGTGTGTGCTCTCAAGAACTTGAGCATTTCCATATTCATCAAGGTTTTACCAATATCCGTGTCAGGGATCCTGGCAACACAACTTACTACCATGACGAATGCCGGTGGAGGATGCAGATATAAAGGAAGACAACACTTTCTCAGATTTCACCTTAGCGGGGCCAAGGGGACAAAATCTGGATGATCGACCGAGAGACATTTAGCACTCCGCTTCTAATGTTCTCCTTGATGTACTAGCGTATCCCATTCATTGAGATGGTCTGGTATCTAGAACATCAAGTAAAAGGTCGGACTTCGGAAGCACAAAAATCATAAGGCACACAAGTAGGGAATAATTCCTACGAAGTCCTTATGGAGAGATGGCCAACTTCTTCAATCAAGATATTACAATAAAAGGTCTTCCAGCTGGTTGTGTTGGCCACGACATCCATTTTACCGGGTTACAGAGAGACCAATATTATAGTTCTTGGGAAACATTCCAACCATCATATCTGCCTGAGATTCAGATCTGGTTGGTGTCCGAATATTCCAGACTCATCAAGTCTAGAAAGAAGAATGAAAGTTTGCAACACAAATCGACGAGAAGACGTTGCGAGATTCTCGGGAAATGGACTACGGTAGTAAGCTCCAAAACATGAGCTAGTTCTGCTACAAACATGTGTGAACATGCTGTGATAGACAAACATGACCACATAGTAGTCTTAAGATAAAACACTACCGAGTTCAGGTTGGGGAACCATCATCGAGGATGACGAAGTCCTAACATAAGTCATGATTCTTAAGAAGGAACTTCTTCTCCTTGAACAAGTTAATAAGTGGCTTGGTGTGCTAGGAAACACATATAGAATGGAGGCGGCCAACCTATCAAACCATAGAGTACTTCGCACATGCGTGACTAACTTGGAACGATTCCAGAGGAAGCAAAAACTAACTTTCTCGAACCCACGGCGGCAACTTGCATCAAATGCACATGAGTTAGAGAGAGTCACTCCTTTCATCCGAACATATGCTTCATGAGCTAGCATGAAGAAATGCTTTCAAAAGTTTCCAATACTAGCTTAATGTTCAACAAGATTATGGAGAAGATAAGGATGTTGTCGATGGGCTCAACAACAGTTCATCCTGGTTTCCATATAAATGGAATTCCATAATTAGGTGAACACGGTGATAGCATTGGTCAGACCAAAGGATATAATGGTGTATGCCCGAGGGATCAACCACGGGTAAGACAACATTACGCACATCATTGGTTCTGATATGTCTTGACAATAGCCCATACTCAAGTCAAAGTTTTGACAACGCAATAGATCCAACAACTGATCACGAGGACCAATCGATGGGGATATCATATTTCTTCAACACATATACAATATATCCCTTAACATGAGCTAAGTCGGACAAGCTTTTATCTTCCAACTCTCCAAGTTGTTGTTTAGCTTAACCAACTAGCTCAGGGGTATGCAACACAGATTCTTGGAGAAGGGGTGGTTTATATGAAACCAACTTGATCACGAACTCAACATAGCGGCCAGGTGACAACCTGGTAATACTTCCGAGAGGATAATCGGAAAATCACGAACCACCAATATGTTACTAAGCTTGAGAACAATCTTGCTTCCCAGAGCAAGACGATATGATCAAATAAGTAAGGAATTGAATAATCCTAACTCACTGATCGAGGAGTGCACCAGAAATAAGGACTAGGTAGCACGATCAATCCTAGGATGATGATTCAATAATCAACACGCTAAGATTGAGGTTATCGTCCATTTAACTACCAAGCAACGGAGTTGTTAGCGGTATTGATTTCACACACCACAATTCTCTTGTCGGCATTCCGGTTACAATAACATGGAGACCGAGGAATGAACAATGATGGCAAGAAGTATCACTGTATCAAGAGTTCATAGTATGGTGTGCAATTCCCATGAAAATCTTGATATAAAGATGGTAATACTCCAAGGTAGAACAGAATCAAAAGCTGGATTGGCATTTTGATCTGTGGAATACAACTGCTTTGACCCAACCCTGGATATGGATGAGGTACTGGAGTTTGTTTCTCCTAGTCATTCCGGATAGAATGGCTTGACGGACCACAAGAGTAATAGGCATCGATAAACGAATGCTCGCATACTCTTGACTATCAAATGATAGACGGGGGTCAGAATACAACTAAAGAGGGACAACCCAAAAGAACATATGATTTTCTGAGTTGTGGATGCACAGATTGGTATGTCGAGCAAAGCTCAACATTTTTCTTCCGGATAACCCATGCAGAGAGGTAGGGCTGGCAGAGTCACGATTTATGAATGGAGAACTCCTCAAGAGTACTCTTGTTGTGATCTTTTGGTTCAACAAACTTCTGCCATAAGTGGTTCATAGTATTTGGAGGAAGGAAATACCACGGACCTCGAGGACTAATGCAAAGGTTACTAATAACCTAAAGGTACGAGCAACACTATCAACACGAGGTAAGTGGAGTGAATCTTGGGTCAAGAACCCAGGAGTAGAATACCTACTACTAAATGGCATCACGGGATGCTTTCGAGAATGAAGGCCAGAGTCATCACACTGGGATACAAATCATGGCTAGATTACTAGATGATCCCCTAAGACACCCAGGGTCATAATAATAATTCCAACATCTATGTCGAGGCAATAGAATACCTCAACTCAGCAATTAGTGTGATTAACCTGGCCCAAAGGAACATCAAAACCAGAGGGAAAGGATTTGCAAGTGCATCAGATTGTTTAGAAACCTGGGATGACTCGGACAGCATAACGGCTGTAAATGCTCAAAAATTTTGGAGACATACTACAAAAATGGTGGCATAACCACTCAGAAGCACAATATCAAGGTTTCGAGATCAACAATTAACAAACGGAAGTAGTAGGAACTGAACTGAAGCTTAAATCCATCAATCCTATAAGTCTACGGATTAGTAACACGTGATCCTGATAGAAAGAAGAGAAGGCCTAGTTCCTTAATCCCCGTAGAAAAGAAGAGGTTGACTCAGATCAGAAGGCCATGAGGTATAAGGAGTAAAAAGAGACTTACGTTCCATCCCACAATCAATTCCCCTACATATAACTAAAGCATTTCTAGACTCAACTTCGACCAGTTTGGCTTGGTAATCCTACAGGCAGTCAGGCTCTGATACCAAAGCTATCAGGACCCCGACTCAATGTCACATCGATCTAGCCTGTAACACCTCATATCACTTTGCGGCCTCACGCACGGTATCCCCACGGGTGTCGCCTTACCTTTGCCCGGGACCGTTTGCGCCTTTTGGCACACGTATATGATAGTGTCGCTAGCATCCATATGATAAGGAGCCCGGGCTGACATGGCTAGTCGTAAACCCAAAGTGGCACAAACTTACAGGGACAGGCATCCATGACCCAGCATCGAACGTGTCGGTCATCAGCGAGTGAATCCAGGCTGTAGCACTGGGCTAGCAGGACTCCGGTACTCAACGCGTGACATTTCCCCGAAGGGACAGACACAGGAACGAAGAAGGACACATGCCGACCAGCCTAAGTGTTCCGGAGCAGTAGCAAGCTACCATTGCTCGGTGGAAACACTAGGAGACATTTCCCGGTAAGAGAGGCTACTAAAGATAAACAACTAGATAGTCAGATCCCACACATACCAAGCATTTCAATAACATACACACAATATGCTCGATATGTGCAAATACAACATGGCATCACAACATGACTCTACGACTCAAGTATTTATTCATTAGGCTCCGAGGAGTGAGATATTACAAACAGGGGTCTCATGACCCAACATTCAGAGCATACAAATCAAGCACAAGCGGAAGCTAATATGTCTGAGTACAGACATCTACAAATGAAAAAGCCTTAGAAGCCTAACTATCTACTAGATCCTGCCGAGGGCACAAGATCGTAGCTGAGGTAACAAGCAAACGTCGAAGTCCACGTGGAACTACTAGCGAGACCGAAGTCTCTCTGCAAAAACATAAAATAGGCAAACGTGAGTACAAATGTACCCAGCAAGACTTACATCAGAACTAACTACATATGCATCATTATCAACAAGGGGATGGTGGGGTTTAACTGCAGCAAGCCAGCTTTGACTCGGTGGCTATCCTAAACTACGACTGCAAGTAACTCTTGAGGTCGCGCACACGAGTCCACATATTCACCATATCAATACACCACTATGGATCCGCTCCGTCTCCCTACGAGAACGCCATCCATAGCACTCACACTTATCTTGCGTATTTTAGAGTATCCACTTTCACTTGTCTATGAACTGTTATAGGCAACCCAGAAGTCCTTTACCGCGGACACGACTATTCGAATAGATGATGTTAACCCTGCAGGGGTGTACTTCTTCATACATGTTTCCACCACTTCGCGTCTGCACACGACATGTGCTCGGCAGACTTCAAGCGAAAGCCGACGTGGGTGTAGACCACGACCTACCTAGACACTCAAGTCCCTAGTCCAGGTTTATCGCCTATTCGGGTTCCATCCATGAGGAGATCCGGCCGAAGTTTCGCTCACAGCCCCAAACGATGTGAGCAGGGTTCCCAAGACACCAAACGGGCGCCCGGTACACCGTGCCACGTGCCTACCGCATCACAGCCCACCCCTACGGTCAGCGCTGCGCACGGCCTCCAGCATACTACAATCACCAGAAACTACTTGCAACTCCTGGACAGAGGACAAGGGTGAATAAGAAGTCGAGCGAGGTCATATTTCAGGGCCCAATGCATGGTAGTAGCTGGATCATGGATCACAAACACAGAACTCAGTTCCTAAGGACGGCTTCAATGAGACAACCCACCATGTACTCCTACATGGCCTCTCACCGCTACCTTTACCAAATCGTGTTCACACACTTAGCTCACACACAGTAGGACATGTTCACACACCTCTGATTCATTCCCGATGAATCAGACCTGACTCAACTCTAAGCAATAGCAGGCATGACAAACAAACATGAATGAGTAGGCACAACAGGGCTCAAACAACTCCTACTCATGCTAGTGGGTTTCATCTATTTACTGTGGCAATGACAGGTCATGCAGAGGATAAAGGGGTTCAGCTACCGCAGCAAGTAACAGATGAATCGTTGTTGTCCTAATGCAGTAAAAGAGAGCAGGGCAAGAGAGTGGGATTGTATCGGAATGAACAAGGGGTTTTTGCTTGCCTGGCACTTCTGAAGATAGCATTGAGTCTTCATCAGTGTCAACGATCACAACGTCGGTACAACGTCTACCGAGGGGGGGAACAATACCGGCAAACAGAGAAGAAACACGATCAATGCAATGCGCAATATGATGCATGCTATGACATGGCAATATGAATGTGTTTTGGGCTAATGCAATCTAGATCAGATTGAGATGAGTCCATTTGAACCAAATATTCAAATGCAAACCCATTTAAGAGGTCATATTAGTGCATTACCTTGTTTCACCTAAACAGCAGGGTTAAAGTGTTCTAACATGCATGAAAATGGTACAGATGGATAGATTGCATTTTTCTGATCATTTTTCATATATAATTTACTTAATTTGGAGTTACGGTTGAATTTCTATGAATTTTAGAAGTTTGTACTATTTTCTGGAATTTCCTATAAAAGAATAAATCCAGAAGAGGATTTACTGCATCAGCATGACGTCATCGTGACGTCAGCAGGTCAGCGGGGTCGTCCAGGTCAAACCTGACCAGTGGGGTCCACTGGTCAGTGGCTGGGGCTGGTTAGTGTCGCTGACATGTGGGCCCAGTCAACGGCCATGTCAGCTGGGTCAATTCTGGCGCGTGGGGCCAGTCATCGTATGACGTGGCCAGGTCAAACTGATCTGTGGGGCCCGTAGGGTTAGTTTAATCTAAACAGGAGCTAATCCAGGTTAGTTAGTCAGCAGGGCCCAGGTGTCAGTGGCTGCGTTGGTAATTAGCGGGTGGATTAGATCTAACCTAATCATGCCACATCGGCGTCACCGGAGTTCAGCCGGCGGCGACCAAAACCGTGGCGGCAACACGCCGGAGTTGCTCGGTTTTCGGGTACAGGCAGCGGTTTGAGCCGCGGTTGGTCTCTATGGGTAGCTGGCGTTGCAGTGCGTCGGCTAGTGGCAGTAGCCGGGCCACGAGCTCAAAGGCGGTGGCCGGGGTGGCCGGAGTGGACGGCCACGAGCTCAAAGGCGGTGGCCGGAGTTCGGTTGTGCACGGGATCGTGTTGTGGTGCACGGGGAGGACGGTGGTGGGGTGATATGTGCTACTGGGAGCGTGCTGAGCACGATGGAGTGCTCGGACATGAGCTCCAGTTACTAGCGCGGCGGCGGCGACATTGCAGGCGGCGGTGAGCTTGCGGCTCCGGCGGATTTGATAGTTACGCGATGGAAATGAGGCAGGGAAGAGGGGGAAAAGATTCCAGTGTTCACGGTGAACTCGCAGAGCAGGCTAGTGGGCTCGGGGACGGCTTGGTGACGACGAAACAACGACGGCGATCTCGGGTGCCCGAGGAGGAAGACGAGGGCGAAGGAGGCTCCACAGGGCGTCCGGCGTCTTGTGGCTCGGCGGAGAGGACGGGGCGTCACTGCAGAGCTCAGAGGCGCGTCGGAGGGGCTCGGAGATGGCTGTGGCCATGGTGGAGCTCGTCAGCGGCGACGGTTGCGCTCTGTTCTTGTGAGAGAGAGAGCCAGAGGAGGGGATGAGGACGGGAGGAGAGTGAGAGAGGTCCAGAAGGGTGCGTGGCGTCTCCAGGAGGGGTCGAGGCGCAGGCAGGCAGCCTGGAGGTGGCGCGGCGAGCGTCGGGCACGCAGCTGCTTCTCCTACTGGCAGGAGGAAGAAGACAGCGCTGCCCCTGGTGGGCTGGGCCTGTTGGCTGGGCTGGCCAGGTAAGTGTGCTGCCAGGTTAGCCTCTCTCTCTCTCTTTTATTTCTGTTTTCTAATTTTGTTTTTGTTTTCTAATTATTTGCCTCTGTTTTGAGCTTAGGAAAAATACCAAGGCATTTCCTAAAATCCTAAAAATATTCATGGACACTTGCTGAATTATTTCAGTGGCCCAAAAATAGTTTCAACATTATTTGAGCATTTAAATTATTAGTAGTGTTTAAATGCCCAAAGTCAAATAGCTTAAGATTTAATTCAAAAATCAAAGAATAGCCTATAAATATGTTCATCATTTCTGGAAGTGGTTTTCACCTTTAACAGAAATCATGAACATTACCAAAGGCATTCTGGGTTATTGAAAATATTTTGTTTGAACCTAGTTAAATTCCATTTGATGCTAGGGTTTCAACAATCCCCATTTCAAATTTAACAGAAATTGAAAATGATGCATGGATGCAATGAAACTAATTACAAGCAATAATCTAGGGATGTGACACCTCAACACAAGTATTTTTCATAATCACCTCAACTAACATGACTCTAATATCACTACCTCCATATCTCAAAACAATTATCAAGCACCATATTGATCATAGCATCCAATTCTTTTCTATGGTAGTTTTTATTATACCCAACTTGGATGCTCATCATTCTAGGACCAACTTTGTAACCATAGAAAATACCATGATGTTCTAAAAGACTCTCAAAATAATATAAGTGAATCATGAGAGACTAGCAATTTCTTCAAAATTAAGCCACCGCCATGCTCTAAAAAATATAAGTGAAGCACTAGAGCAAAAACTGTCCAGCTCAAAAGATATAAGTGAAGCACATAGAGTATTCTAGAAAATTCTAATCAAGTGGGCTTCTCCCAAAAGGTGTGTACAGCAAGTATGATCGTGGTAAACTAAAAAGCAAAGACTAATATAATACACGACGCTCCAAGCAAAACACATATCATGTGGCGAATAAAAATATAGCTCCAAGTAAAGTTACCAATGAACGAAGACGAAAGAGGGAATGCCTTCCTGGGGCATCCCCAAGCTTACGCTTTTGGCTATCATTGAATATCTTGGGGTGCCATGGGCATCCCCAAGCTTAGGCTCTTGCCACTCCATATTCCATAGTCCATAAAAGCTTTACCCAAAAATTGAAAACTTCACAACAGAAAACTCAACAGGAAATCTTATAAGCTCCGTTAGTGAAAGAAAACAAAACCACCACATAAGGTAATGTAATGAAAACATTCTTTATTTAATTTGGTGTTAAACCTACTGTATTCCAACTTCTCTATGGTTTGTAAACTATTTTACTAGCCATAGATGCATCAAAATAAGCAAACGACACACGAAAAACAGAATCTGTCAAAAACAGAACAGTCTGTAGCAATCTGTAACTAATGCAAACTTCTGTAACTCTAAAAATCCTACCAAAATAGGAAGTCCTAGACAATTTGTCTATTGATCAGAAGAAAAAAGAATCAACGCAGAATCACGTTTATGTGATTTAACAAAACTAAATTCGTTAACGCAAAGTTTCTGTTTTTCAGCAGAATCAAATCAACTATCATAATAGGTCATCCTACAGGTTCTACTTGGCACAAACACTAATTAAAAGATAAAAACACATCTAAACAGAAGGTATATGCAAGATTTATTACTAAACAGGAACAAAAACAAAAAACACAAAGAAAATTGGGTTGCCTCCCAACTAGCGCTATCGTTTAACGCCCCTAGCTAGGCATAAAACCGAAGATAGATCTAAGTAGTGCCATCTTTGGCACTCAATTCCTCAATAGAGAACTTATAATCTTTAGGGGTTTCTCCCTTTTTAGCAATGATTAAACCTTTAGGCAAAAATTCAAGAAATTCGTTCGTAGCAAAAGGTTCCTTAACGATAGAGAGGCAATTGGGGTGAACACTTATGGATTTGAGATCCACATCTCCTTTACTAGAAGATTCCCCCTTATTTTTAGGAACATAAATAAACTTGGTAGTTTTGGTAGGGGGTTTTGGAGTGTTTTTCATGGAAGAAAATGCGGAACCTAAATTGGTAATGATATCCTCAAGTTTAACAATTCTTTCAGAATCTAGATCTATTTTTTCATTAACTATAGGTTCTTTCTCTTTAGGATTTTTCAAAGTAACTCCAACCCTAGATCCATATTGTGTAATGTGATTATGGATCTTTTTATCCAAATTTTCAATCAACTCAAAAGTGGCCATTTTATTTTCAATAATATCAAGCCGTTGCATCACATGCTCTAAAGTTAAAACCGTTCCGTTAACCAAAAGAGGTGGGGGGCCAAACAAATCTAACATAGCATTATAAGCATCAAACGTATTGCTACTCAAGAAATCACCTCCGGCAACAGTATCAAGAACACATCTATTCCAAGGAGTGATGCCTACAAAGAAATTGCAGAGAAGAACGGAAGTAGAAAGCTTCCTAGTAGATCTATTTTGAGCATTGCAAACTCTATGCCAAGCATCTTTTAAATTTTCTTCCTCCCTTTGCTTAAAATTGAGAATTTCATGTTTGGGAGTAATAAAAAGGATAGGAGGACTAGCCATAATGACAAGGTAAATAATTTAACACACGAGCAAATAGAAAGAGGCAAGCGGAAAGAGAGGAGGAGATTGGGAAAGAGAGGGCGAATAAAACGGCAAGGGTGAAGTGCGGGAGAGGAAAACGAGAGGCAAATGGCAAATAATGTAAATGCGAGGGAGATGGGTTTGTGATGGGTACTTGGTATGTCTTGACTTGAGCTAAGACCTCCTCGGCAACGGCGCCAGAAATCCTTCTTGCTATGTCTTGAGCTTGCATTGGTTTTCCTTGAAGAGGAAAGGGTGATGCAGCAATAGTAGCGTAAGTATTTCCCTCAGTTTTTGAGAACCAAGGTATCAATCCAGTACGAGGCTCCTCAAAAGTCCCACGCACCTACACAAACAAACAAAGAACTCACAATCAACGCAATAAAGGGGTTGTCACTCCCTTCACGGCTACTTGCGAAAGTGAGATCTAATAGAGATAGTATGATAAGGTAAATATATTTTTGGTATTTTATAATATAGATGCAAAAAGTAAAGATGCAAATAAAAGTAGATTGGAAGCAAAGATGATAAGAGATAGACCCGGGGGCCATAGGTTTCACTACAGGCTTCTCTCAAGATAGCATAAGTATTACGGTGGGTGAACAAATTACTGTCAAGCAATTGATAGAAAAAGAATAATTATGAGATTATCTAGGCATGATCATGTATATAGGCATCACGTCCGCAACAAGTAGACCGACTCCTGCCTGCATGTACTACTATTACTCCACACATCGACCGCTATCCAGCATGCATCTAGAGTATTAAGTTCATAAGAACAAAGTAACGCATTAAGAAAGATGACATGATGTAGAGGGATAAACTCAAGCAATATGATATAAACCACATCTTTTTATCCTCGATGGCAACAATACAATACGTGCCTTGCTGCCCCTGCTGTCACTGGGAAAGGACACCGCAAGATTGAACCCAAAGCTAAGCACTTCTCCGATAGAAAGAAAGATCAATCTAGTAGGCCAGACCAAACTGATAATTCGAAGAGACTTGCAAAGATAACTCAATCATACATAAAAGAATTAAGAGGAGATTCAAATATTTCTCATAGATAAACTTGATCATAAACCCACAATTCATCGGATCTCGACAAACACACCGCAAAAAGAGTTTACATTGAATAGATCTCCACAAGAGAGGGGGAGAACATTGTATTGAGATCCAAAAAGAGAGAAGAAGCCATCTAGCTAATAACTATGGATCCAAAGGTCTGTGGTAAACTACTCACAACTCATCGGAGGGGCTATGGTGTTGATGTAGAAGCCCTCCATGGTCGATTCCCCCTCTGGCGGAGCGCCGGCGAAGGCTCCAAGATGGGATCTCGCGGATACAGAAGGTTACGGCGGCGGATATTGTGTTTAGTTGGCTCCCTGGATGTTTTCGGGGTACGTAGGCTTATATAGGAGGAAGAAGTACGTCGGTGGCCCCCCAAGGGGCCCACGAGACAGGGGGCGCGCCCTATAGGCGGGGGCGCCCTCCTATCTCGTGGCTGCCTCGGCTGCTTCTTGACTTGCACTCCAAGTCCTCTGGATCACATTCATTCCAAAAATCACTCTCCCGAAGGTTTCATTCCGTTTGGACTCCATTTGATATTCCTTTTCTTTGAAATACTGAAATAGGCAAAAAAAAATAGCAATACGGGCTGGGCCTCCGGTTAGTAGGTTAGTCCCAAAAATGATATAAAGGTGTAAAATAAAGCCCATAAACATCCAAAAGGGGTAATATAATAGCATGGAATAACAAAAAATTATAGATACGTTGGAGACGTATCAGCCGCCGTCACCTCCTCCTCCTCGCTGGACTCGGTACCGGCCTCCTCCTCCGTCCTCCCTCCACTCGCCGCTGGCAGGCCCCTCCTCGCTCTGCCTTCCTCCTCCATCCTCCCTCCACTCGCCGCCGACCGGCCCCTCCTCACTCTGCCTTCCTCCTCCGTCCTACTCTCTTCTCCCTCCTCGAGTCGCCCCTTCTTCTCCCTCCTCCCGGCTACATTTTGATTTAGTAGGCTAGTTCATATGCAAGATTTTGATTTAGTTGATATGGTTTAGTTGATTTAGTAGGCTAGTTGATTTAGTTGATTTAGAACATTTTGATTTAGTTGATTTAGTAGGCTAGTTGATTTAGAACATTTGATTTAGTTGATTTAGTAGGCTAGTTGATTTAGTTGATTTAGTAGGCTAAGTGATTGAGAACATTTTGATTTGGTTGATTTAGTATGCTAGTGGATTTAGTAGGCTAGTTGATTTCGTATGCACCATTTTTTATTGTTATTTTTTCTGTACATGGATAGGTAGATGCTTTTGTTTTTTTTGTAATAATTATTTTTTGGCAAAATATAGGTGCCAATTTAGTTAAATTTGCCACTTGTTTTTTAATCAATTAATCCTTTGCTCATATTGCTTTAGGAAAATGGCGCCACTACCACCACCACTATGTCGACTATGCAAGTCAAGGTGCGCCAGCAGCCTTGCAACTCGCAAGCTGTTCGGCATCTACTTCCAGCTGAGTATTCGTCATGCGGAGAAATTAGATGAAATGTAACAACTATTTTATTTTTAGTGTTGGCATTAATGCATTGTGTCATTTTGCTTTTTTACACAGATCGTCCCATGCAATATGAGGTTGAAATTCAACAAGCTGACAGGAGACACTGTGACATTTGAGGCTCCTGGGGGCCGTACACTATGGAGGTCGAGAAAGGACGCAATATGTCGTAGATTGGAGGAGATGGATGGGCCCATTTCCTCGCCCACATGCGTCTTACTGGTGGTGAGTTGATCAGTTTCTCCTTCAGAGCAGAAAGACCCAAGGCGGCTGTCATTTATATCAACATGGTGGAAGATGATGAAGATGACGAAGATGATGAAGATAATGAGGACCCACTCGATGAAGATGATGAGAACCCACTTCATGAAGCCATCGTAGCTCAAAGAATGAGGCTGAGCGAGGAGGAGGTGTGCAACCTATGGGACATAATTCCGCCAGGTGGTGACTTTGTCGGGGTGCCATTTGTGCCCCGCCTGACAAGTACCATGGTCGAACGGCATGAAATGGTGTGTTATACTGACTGTAGTAATTTGATGATATATATATGCTTTATCGTTATACTTAAAAATGCAAATTATTCGATGATATGCTTAGTGAATCCGATGATATGCTTAGTGTAGAGTCCAATGATATGCTTTGTGGAATCTAATCGATGATATGCTTTAGTGTAGGATCCTCACATCCGCTGGCTGGCTGAGAAGAGAGATAGAGGAGGGCTGAGCACGGACTGCAGGAAATTTGTTCTACGTAACCAGCACCTTGTTATTCGCGTGTGGTTGTTTCTAGAATAAAAAAAAGGAGGTACCCCTACTTATGTTACTCCCACTACACCTAGCCTAAGGTTAGTAGGTGACCTTGCTCTTAGCTCTTCGCCTCTTCCAGAAGTTGATGGTTCTACAGTAGTGCTTCTGGCAATCTGATACCAAATGAATTGTTGCACGTCCACCACTTGTAAGCAAAATTTTCTCCTCGTGCTGCGAGCCACCGCGCACGCGTTGGCGAGGGAGAAGGCGTAATCAAGCTTCTTGTTGTTCTGCGAGTTGACGGGACACATCAAAGTTATTTACTAGTAGTACGTACTCTCTCCAAAAAAGGGCCGACCATGTCATTGCTACCATCCCGTGCTCTGTCGTTAAGTACGTGCACTATTCATGTGCCATCGAGGAGAAAAAATATTGCATAGGTGCCATCGAAGTGCACGACTCACTTACGAAAAAGGGTTTTCCCCCGCTCCCCCCCCCCGCATGACTCACTTACACACTGCTTATCTGATTATCTCCATTTTCTTGCATGACACGTGCACCTTGATGCTATATGTCTCGCGTGTTGGAAAAAGGATGAACAAAGCTCACGTAAAAGAAAAGAGTTGAAGAGCATAGATTCCCGACGACCGAGGAGGAGCAAGGAACCTTGCGCGTTTTCCCCTGTGTTTTGCCTCCTGCCCACTTATAAACAACTAAAAGAACATGAACTTTTCGCTAACCACAAGAAACGGTACATCAGGATGCTAAGTTGAAGATGTTTTATACTCCCTCCGTTCCCAAATATAAGTCTTTTTAGATATTTCGATAAGGGACTACATACGAAACAATGAGTGAATCTACACTGTAAAATATGTCTGCATACATCCGTATGTTGCAGTCTATTTGAAATGGCTAGAAAGACTTATATTTAGGAACGGAGGGAGTAGTTTATATTGAATTATTGATAACCACGCAACAAGCCACGCATGTACACAAGCCAACGCACTAACTCCATCTGGTCCAACTCATGCACATACGCGCACAGCATGGAGCACACAACACACGTACACAAGACATGCATGCACACACGCTCGGCCGCAGAATGCACGTGAATAACACATGCATGCGCACACAATCGGTTGCATGGAGGCGTGCGCCATCCGTGGTGACGTCCGGTTCGTCGTGCTACGGCGAAGCTCGCACGCAACGGCGCATACGCATCTCTTGCAGCACCTCTTTGCCGTCGTTGCTCAACTACTAGTCGAAGACGAAGACGACCGCAGCCTCGGCCTTAGAGATAGCACCGATGGAAAAACACGCACGCTACACGCACACGAGCACAAACGGAGTGCCCACGATGTGGTGGTGGTGCGTCCGCAGTCGCCTCTACTCCTTCTGCGCACGTTGTCTATCAAGGCGGATGCATGCTAATGATGATGTGGGTGAGATCTTCTAGGACTCAGATGATGACGAGGAAAATTATGAGACACAAGGCGACGTACACCGTAAAGGTCCACGGTCAAGGGGGTGCTAGTAAGTGCTTAGATGTGCTTAGAGCAAGTACAATAGAGCTGAGTCAGCGGGCTATAAGGAATAAAATATAGTATATTTGTACTTAGTTGGAGGAAAGGGAAGAGGAGAGAGAAGGTAAGTGGGCTCTTTGTGAAGAGCAAGCTTTAGCACGTGCTCCTAGGCACTTTGTGAGAATGAAAGGTGGGCCACAGAATAAAAAAGTAGTAGTACACTCTTTTGATCTACTATTGTACATGTTGACTATAAGATGGGCTGTAGATGACATGGCATTGGCTTATAGCCAGCAGCTGGCTATACTATTAATGCTCTTTAGATGAGGTGCTAAGTGCATTAAATGGCTTAGTAACTCAAGTATTCAATGCATAGGTGCTTAGTTTATTGGTGCCACATCATATTTTATGCCTACGTGGCAGGCTTAGCAGTTATACATGGTGGAGCACTAGGAGAGGCCAAGGTTGGTCATAGTGGGGAGTAACTTGTACTGTAACATATTACTATGTTACTCTAAACATCTCTATAAAACGGAAAGGAGGGAGTAGTAACATAGACTAGTGTCATATGCAGAGTATGGGAGCACATGATATTGGCCCGTCCGGACCGATCCCAAGTTGGCTTCTCACCTTCTTGGCCCAACAAAAACCCCTCCCCCCTCCCGCGCGCGCTTCCCGCCCAGCGCCAGCTGAGCCCGCCGCTCCATATTGATGGCAAGTCAGGGCGACGCGACCTCTCACTGCTTCCGCCGTTGAAGCGGCGCGCCGACCGAGGGCACCGCCCGCTGCACGCCCGACATTTCAGACTACACAGTGAATAGTAACTTTTAGAGCAAGTACTACAATTAGATGACATAAGAAGGCTATAAGGATTTAAATATAGTATTTGTGCTTAATTGATGGAGAGAGAAGAGGAGAGAGAAGAGAAGCGGATTGTAAACGTGTAGCCGGTTGTACTCCAACATACTTTGTGAGACAAAAGGTGGGGGCATTATTAATGATATTGTATTTATACTAAATGGACTAACGGACGCCTTAATTACTCCGGGTTTTTTTTGAGACAAACCTTGGTGGGGCTATTATTCACTTTTTTAGCTATTATTGACTTGGACATGGGGTTTGGGGGCCAAAGGCCTACTAATATACTTGCACGACCGACCTGACATGCTCTACCCAAGCCGCCGATGTGTCATATGGTTTCACACCGTTCCAGATCTTAGCGCCGCCACGCAATTGTTCTCCAGCCCTCCTTCCGGCGTGCACCGCGAGAAGGGACAGCAGTCCTCCGAACCCTGCCTTTCGTGATCCTGTACGGGAGAGGGGTAATCAGGTTTTTGGGGAGCACACTACTGTGACTGCTGCCAGCGATGACTTCCACAACGACAGCCTTCTTCCCCGAGCTCGATAACCTCTTCATCAACGACATGAGTGACAACATCAACCACATCGGTTCTGCTCCCGCTGTACAGTATGTGATTCTGTCCTCCTGGTTTAGTCCGCATCATTATTTGATGTTTGCAATTGTCGTCATGATCTATTTACTGCTGATTCGGATTAAATCTCATACTAAATTGCTCATATATTCAACAATCCAATCCAAAAACCTGATCACATGCAATTTACTCCGAGTGGTTTTGCTGTGCTTTTGAAGCCGCCTACTTTTAAGGGGGTGCAATATAAAAGGTGGCGCACAAGAGCAGTATATTGGTTTCAGATCATGTACTGCTATGACGCCACTAAGGGTAAGCCTGAGGGCGATCTTAATCCTACACAGCAGGAAGCTTTTCAGAACATGGATACCCTCTTCAAAGCCGCCCAGGTGAGTGTTCTTGATGATTCCATTGTGGATTCATATATGTCGTTTGACGGCGGCAAAGACATGTGGGCTGCGCTCAAGGCCACGTTTGGGCCCTCGGGCGCTGGCAACGAGTTGTACGTCATGGAGCAATTCTGTGACTACAAGATGACTGATGAGCGCTCTGTTGTTCAGCAGACTCATGAGATACAGTCACTCTCTAAGGAACTTGAGTACTTTAAGTGTGTGTTGCCGGACAAATTTGTTGCTGGGACCATCATTGCCAAGCTTCCACCTTCGTGGAACGATTTTGCTACTTCTCTGAAAAACAAGAGACATGAGTTTTCTGTTTTGGATCTCATTCGCACTCTTGATTTTGAGGAGAAGGCGAGAGCAAAAGACACACGTGCTCGGGTCGCTGAGGGAGCTTCTAGTGCCCACATGCTACATGAGAAGAACTTCCAGCCCAACCAGCCCCAAAACGACAAGAACAAATCTCAGGGGAAAGGCAAGTTTGATGCAAAGAACAAGCCGTCACATTCTACCAAATTCAAAAAGAATTCTCATAACGGGAAGGGATACAAACCTCAATTTTGGTAGCACCGCACGAAATTTATATGGTTGCATCTACCTGCTGTCAGCTAACCTCATGGTGCTCCAGGTATTCCTACATTCGTAACTAGGTACAATGATCACCGCAAGATGAAATTAGCTTATTCGTACGTTGACTTGTTGAATGCAGTGTGGAACGATCCTGTCATGTGTGGAGGAGCAAACAAGCAGTGCAGCCGAAGGTGGAAATCAACCAAGGACTTATGAAATTATATGTAGTGTTCCTCAGGCAGGTCAGTATCCCCTTCGTCCAGATGATCGTGTTTTGTCATGCCGAGCTATTGATATGTGCTACTGTTTTGCAACACCATTTAAGTATAGCTACTGTTTTCCTATCTTTTCATATTCAGGACAATGAATATGATATCAGGGAACTGCACAATATGGACCCATGTCGAGTCATCTCTATTGCCTCATGTGTTTGCTGCAAATGTGTCAGCATCAATTGCAAGATGAGGCAGCTAGCTAGCTGTGGAGTTGCCAACATGCTCAAAGTGCTCGCAACATTGAGTAGAAACAAGCATGCTCAGGAAATTAATGCGTGCGTAGGGAGGCCCTTTGCTCAGAGAAGCATCGACCGATTTTCTTTATTTCCACACCTTCTCACAGCTGTGTGTATTGGTTATAGTATGGTGAATCATTGAGATGCATAGACATGCTGAACTTTTGTTCTTCTAAATGTTAGTTTAATGTGAGTGTCTGCATCCAGTACCGCATCCTCCAATTTGGTGGATGCACACAGAGAAAACAAATCTCCTTAATTTACTCCATAACTACCCTATTAAATAGGCCTAGTAACAAACCAGGCGCATGCAGTGGCCGGCGGGCACATGCATCCTGCATGATGGCCAGACAGCCAAGCCCATGCGCCAGCTCCAATGCAGCAACGCAAAAGAAGAGAACAGTTCTTGGGAAAAAGCGAGTAGTTAGTGCAGCGGGCCTTATAAACACGAACAGCTCGCTCTCCCGCTTCCGTTTCCCCAGCCAATTCCCCCCGCTCCCCAATCTTCCTCACTCGTCCAGAAAACCCCGCTCACCTTCTTCCTCACTCGTACAGAAAATGCCTGCTCCTCTTCTTCCACTCCTACAGAAATCCCCAGCCCTCCTTCTTCCCCACTCGCACTGCCACTAGGCTTGTCTCTAGCTACTCTGCTCAAACCCGTGAGCTCGGCGCGACGCCCACAAGGAAAATGGAGTCACCGCGTCAGCATCTGAGGAACCGGTAGCATATCCGGTGGACCACATCAGCGATCTCCCGGGCGTCATCCTTGAGGAGATCATCTCGCTTCTCCCCACCAAGGATTGCTGCCGCACACAAGTCCTCTCAACTTGGTGGCGCCCTCTATGGTGCACCGCGCCTCTCAATCTAGACTGTCGTCAAATATCTGTCCTTCCTGAATTTGATCTCATCAGAGCCATAATCTCTTCTCACCAGCAGGGCCCCTTTCAATGCCTCTGCATCCCGACAAGCTACCTGCCGTCCATACCCGGCAAGGTGGACGCTTGGCTGACATCCCCTGAATTTGGAAAATTCCAAAAGTTTGAGTTCAACCATTACCACGAAAGTTTCATACCACGAACATACCAAAAATTCGTGCCCACACCACCGTTGTCCATCTCGCGTTTTTCCTCCTCTCTCCACACCGCCACCTTCGCCCAGTTCCATCTACTAGACGATCTGGTACAAATGCTTCGACTCCCACTGCTAAAAAAACTTTCGCTTGTGGTAGTTTATCTGTCGGAGGCCTCACTGCATAGCATCATCCACTCAAGTTGCCCTGCCATGGAGTGCTTGCTGATTGTTTTGGGAATAGGAATCGGTATCAGTTGTCTCCAAATAAAGTCGCCTCACCTTAAAAGCATTGGAATTTGTTTTAAAGGACATCAGCTCATCATCAAAGATGCCCCTTCACTTGAAAGGTTGCTCCTTCATAGTTGTTATACACCTTCAGAAATTAATGTCGTCTCTGCGCCCAAACTGGAGACCTTGGGTGTAATTCGTGAACCGTTTAATAATCATAAGGAGTTGGTGTTTGGCTCCTCACTTTTTCAGGTACCGTATATTATCATCTACATATTTGTCATCATATGCTGCATTTTTCATTTGTGCGCATAAGTTTTATATCATCCCGGAGTACACTTTGGGTACTAATATTATGTTATATGCTCAATGAAGAGATCGTCCATTGATAGCCTACCAATGCTGCTGTATTCTATCAAGATCATATATATCAGAATGTATAGTTTTGATCTGGACATAATTATTGGCTGGATGCGATGCTTTCGACCTCTGGAGAATTTATACATAGAGGTGATGATTTCATGCACATTGAAAGCTCGTATATATTGTACTAGAATTAACTGTTCAGCTGTCGTTCTTTCGACATACTCTTTTTTCAGACTTAACTATTTTCAATCTTCATGTCTACTTAGGGAGAACCACATGGAGAAAAACATATAACCAATCGTTGGCGTAATAAGCACAAGGATTTTCTCAGTTCTCATGACATTCGTTTGAGTACAATAACGATGGGACGATATGCATCCAACCAGGCAAACAGAAGCTTTGTCACATTCTTCATGTTGAACGCGAGGTTACTATTGTCCATGAGGCTTAATTTTTACAGCAAGAGATTTCTCACGGACGAACATGTTGAACAGCAAAAAAAGAAGTTTCAGGTGGACAAATGGGCTTCTAAACGTGCTCGGCTTATATTTACAATAAGTTGTAGACATCCTGAAATAAATTTTTTTGCACAGGATGTTGATTTTATGGATCAGACCGATCCATTTGTTTGTGACTGCAAAAAAGAGTGGTTGGGTTAGATGTTACTATCATGTTCAATCTGGGTTTTGTCTAAAAATTTGATGAACAATTAATCCTTGGGCTTTTTGTACCATTTGTATGCTTGACTTGCATGTTGTTGCCCTCGTACTCCTCTCCACCTGCCACTACACTGCCACATCTTCCATGGCTGTTGTTCGTTCCCGTCCGAGGCCTTGTCATC
The DNA here is from genome assembly GCF_018294505.1 of Triticum aestivum. NCBI lineage: Eukaryota > Viridiplantae > Streptophyta > Magnoliopsida > Poales > Poaceae > Triticum > Triticum aestivum. Next base: position 810,199,581 of record NC_057798.1, on the reverse strand, counting down.
GTTCTCCGCCTTGGTTAGCTTGCTGTGCCCGCCGCCGTTTGGCGTTGTCAACATGGTCAACAACCAAGAGGAATCAGGAGATGACTGTACGTGGAGAGGCTGACAGTAGGGACCCACCAGGGTCATTGCATTTCGCAAGCAGGTTCCTTCGTTATTACAAGATAAAAAAATACTTCCTCCTAATTGTTTGACAACTAGGTTCCACGCCATTGTCAATGTAGTCAATAAACGAGAAAATTACACAACGAGCGGATAACACCAGGGACCCAGCAGCTCGCCCAGTTGTTTTTCAGTTTCAGAGATGGAGCTCAACTACGCGCTGTGCGGGGCTGTGGCCCGTCTAGCCCACGCTTACGCTTTTATTAAGCACATGACAAGCCTAGTTGATATATTTTTTTCTTTCTGAAATTGGCTAGCCCAGTTCTTTTTTTTGGAGAATACCAAAACCGAGGCCTACTTGCTTTTCTCAGCCCTGATGGGCTACAAATCTTTCAAGACGAGGAGGGATGTAAGTAGTAAGAAATGGGCTTCCCCAGAAAACTGTCTATAAAATGTAAGAAATGGGCTGTAAATTTTTAAACCAAAACAATTGGCAATTGCATTAAAATATCATTTTTTTTTCAGGATTTCTCTACTCTCTACTCTTATAAAAACCAAAGCCAGCTGCAATTACATTAAAATATCATCTTTTCTCCCACAAGATAAACTACTCATACAAATGCATCTTCATGTTCCGTGCAACGAACAGGCATCTTGCTAGTTAAGATTCTAAATTTCATTCATTTTTTTGCGGAGAATTGTTTTTTGAACTTTATTTTGATATAATTTTTTGAAAACTATTTTTAACGTGACTCAAAATTTTGTGATTAAAAGAGTTCGGACCCCACCGAAATATGCAAAATTTCGTTGAATTTTTTAGCAGTGCCCAGAATATATGGTCTGTAATGCTAATAAAAAGAATATGGGATTCAAATATCCTTAAGAATTAGCAAATGGGCTGTAAATTATTGAAAATAATGGCTAATGGGATTGTATGCTGTTTTCCACAGATTTGGAGGCTGACTTCTGGGCCTACTAGATTGACAATCACGCTATCCTAAATTTTTTTTTGACGCATACGCAAGGCTTTGTCAACTTAGTCAACACACAACAGTGACTGTTGGATGTCCATCCAACGGCCGCCATGCTTCTTCAATCTCTGATCTTCCTGCTCCAGCCGCCCAAACCAGCGTCGGTGGGACTTCCTGCTCCCTCCTCCCGTGGCTGGTTGTACTGCCGCCAGGCCATCCCTCTAACCACCCACACATCCTATTATTTTCCGGCGACGTCAGCCTCACCCCGCAGCCGACCAATCGGCGCTCGTTCTCCCCTCAGCGTGGGCATCCGCTGCAGTGGTTTTGCCGGCTCCGAGTGGTTCTCTTCCTGGGACTCGCCCTCGTCCACCCCGTTTGTGCTCTCGGCGCGGCGAGGTCAACATGGTCAACAAACAACAGCCATCGGAAGAGGCTGACAGTAGGGGCCCACATAGGAAAATGCCTCCTTGTTACGTGCAAAATAATGATTCCTCCACCTGATAGCTGGGACCCACCGGAAGGGTCTCTGTATTTCGCAAAAAAAAGGTTCCCCCGCTGTCAGCTCGGACCCACTGGAAATGCCTCCTTATTACGCACGAAAAAAATGAATACTCCCCCTGCTAGTTGGGACTCACCTTGGTGGGAGGCTGACTTGTGGGCCTACTAAGTTTACGGGGACGGAGGGCTTTGTCAACTTAGTCAATATGAATAACTCTAGCTCCAGTGACCGTACGATATCCACCCAACGGCCGTAGTGCTTCTTCAACCTCTGATCTTCGTGCTCCAGCCGCCCAAAGCAGCGCCGGTCGTGCCGCGTGCTCGTGCCTCCTGTGGCCGGCTCTAATGCCGCGGAGGCCTCACCGCCCCCTACTACTCTCACCGCTGGCCAGGCCATCCCTCTACTCACCCACACCCCCTGTTATTCTGCGGCGACGGCATCCTCACCCTCGTACTCCTCTTCGCGTGGGCATCCACTGCTGCGTCTTCCCCGGCTCCGCGTCGTCCCCTTCCTAGGCCTCGCCGTCGTCCACCACCGTGGTGCTCTCGGCGCGGCATGGTCAATGTGGTCAACGACCGACTTCCATCGGAAGAGTACTTGCGTGGAGAGGCTCACAGCTGGGTCCACGGCGGCCGCAAGGAAGTGCCTCCTTATTATGCGCAAAATAATTATTCCTCCACCTGACACCAGGGACCCACCGGACGGGCCACCAGTATTTCGCGAAAAAAAAACGTTTCCCCCCTGACTGCTCGGACCCACCAGCTACATCTTCGCACGCAAGGAAGTGCGTCCGGGCAAAAAAAACCAAAACGATTCGCCCCCCTAACTGCTGGGACTCACCAGCTACATCTTCGCAGGCAAGGAAGTGCCTGACACTCGGGACCCACCTGGTCGAAGCGTACGTAGCGTTGTCATTCTGGTCGGGAAAGTATACGTACATACTGGTCGATGTAGAGGCACGCACGTGTCGTAGTAGAGGCGCGCACGTGTCGTAGTAGAGGCGCGCACGTAGCATGTACACGCACGTACAGCGGCGAGGGTGCAAGAAAGAAAATACGACCACGTACGTACATACGGGCAGGGTCTCGAACGCCTACTCGCGCATACGTACATGCCTGGTTCGGAACGGAGAAACAGCGTCGTCGTCGTGTTCATGGGGAGCCAACCGGCTGGGTCGGAACGGAATGCGTGGTCGTGTTCATCGGGAGGGCTTGGACGGAATAGCGATGGAAACAAGGCCTGGCGTACCGCACAACGGAGGAAACGGACCTCCTACATTCAGAACGGGGTCCTGTTGATCGGGAGGGGTGTGGCGTACCGCAAAACGTAGGAAACGGACCTCCTACGGTCGAAACGGGGGTCATGTTGATCGGGAGGGGTGTGGCGTACCGTAAAACGGAGGAAACGGACCTCCTACGGTCGAAACGGGGGTCCTGTTGATCGGGAGGGGTGTGGTGTACTGCAAAACGGACGAAACAGACCTCCTACGTTCGAAATGGGGGTCCTGTTCATCGGGAGGGGTGTGGCGTACCACAAAACGAAACTCCACGGGATACTGTTCATCTCCACAGTCGACCTCCTCCAGCCTCCACGGGCAACCGTCGACCTCCTCCAGCCCCACGGACTCCTGTTCATCCAGCCTCCACCGCGCGCTACTCCACCGGCTACTGTTCAACCACCCCTCCACGGGCACCCCTCCACCGTCTACTATTCATCCAGCCCTCCACACCACGGGGTCCTGTTCAACCACCCCTCCAAGACCACCCCTCCACCGTCTACTGTTCATCCAGCCCTCCACACCACGGGTTCTTGTTCATCCAGAGGCAACGCCACCGCTCACTCTTCATCCACCGCCCCTGCAATTCTCACTGTTCATCTCAGAGGCAGCATCGATCGGCTTCAGTTAGCAGCAGTAGCGAAGGAATCGCTCCATCGGGTTCAGTTAACAGCCATCAATAGATCGCTCGGGTTCAGTAACGTGTAGCCTGTAGTGCAATGCTCGGGTTTAGTTAGAGCCCAATGCCTCGCTTGGGTTCAGTTAGAGCCAACGCCTCGCACACACGCGCGTATGTGTACGAGAGAAACGCGCATCGCTCGGCCCCCGACCTCCCACCGTAACCGGCAACTCACTAAAATTTTCCTCCCCCTCGCTTCTACCACGGTTTTTTCCATCATGGACGGCCCAAAGAATGTCATGCAGCTGCGTCTCCGGCCCGCCCAAGACGAAAAGCCCATTTTCTATCATGAATCTTTGTCATAGAAGTAGGAGCCCACCACATCTATGATGATATCGGGTTTTGTCACAATTATCGTCATAGAAGTGTCATATGTATGACAGAAAAAAATTCATTCAGCCCAAAATGTCACGGATGTGTCTTTTTTTTAGTGCATAGCGCACCGCTATATCCTTGATGAACCGGACGGCTGTTGGCCCGTCCAATTTCCTTGATAGGTCTTGCCTCGATCCACTTGGTAAATTTGTCCACTGCCACCAGTAAGTGCGTCATGCCACCTCAAGCGGTTTTGAAGGGTCCCACCATGTCGAGTCCCCAGACCGCGAAGGGCCAGACGATCGGTATGGTGCGGAGTGCTGACGCTGGCTGGTGGCTGCGTTTGCTGAAGCGTTTTTGAGGGCCGTGGGCCAATAGAAACCGTGGCGGAACGCCTTGGCCACCAAGGATCGTGATGCGGCGTGGTGCCCACACTCTCCTTGGTGAATGTCGAGGAGGATGTCGACGCTTGATCCTGCTCGATGCAGCGCTGGAACACGCCGGTAGAGCTGCATTTGACGAGCCCATTGTTGATGATGCTGTAGGCGGATGCCCGGTGCTGAATTTGCCGAGCTTCGGTCTCGTCCATGGGGAGAACCCCATTCTCCAGAAACTCTGATATTGGGAGAGCCCAAGATGGAGCTGCAACCACTGCGAAGACGGCCACCAAGGTGGGTTCTAGGTCGGCAGCCCCCGAGCCGGGTTGAGCAGCCCCCGGGTCGGGGATGGTGACGGCCGTGTCCGGGATGACGGTGGCCGGGTTGAGCTGAGCAGCCCCCGAGCCGGGTTCAGCATTCCCCGAGCCGACTTGGGGTGTGGTCGGGTCGTCTGGAACATGAATAGACTCGGAGTCGGTGATGGCTTGACGGACAGCTTGGGCAGATGCTCGAGGGAGTCGTCGGACGGGATGGCTTGTCGTGACGAGGCTATCTTGGTGAGCATGTTGGCTGCTTTGTTCTCCGCGCGTGGGACGTGGAGGAACTCGCAGGCCTCGAAGGATCCATATAACTTCTGGACAAGGAAGCGGTAGCTTGCCATGTTGGAGTCACGGGCGTCCCATTCGCCGGAGCACTGCTACACCACCAGGTCCGAGTCGCCGTAGCATAAGATGCACCGGATGCCGAGTTCCTTGCAAGCCGGAGGCCGTGCACAAGGGCTTCATACTCGGCGACGTTTTTGGAGGCGGCGAAGTGGATCTAGAGCGCACAGTGGAGCCGGTCGCTCTTCGGAGATGACAGTACGATATCGGGCCACAAGCCGAGTCGCATTTTGGACCCGTCGAAGTGCATGCGCAAGTGCGTCGATTCTGGAGGCGGCGGCAAGTACTGGGTCTCGATCCAATCGACGAGGAAATCGGCTAGGGTCTGAGACTTGATCGTGGTGCGGGGCTCGTAGAGGATGGTGTGGCCGGCTAGCTGGATCGCCCACTTGGCGACCGGCCGGAGGCGTCCCTGCACCCGATGATTTCTCCGATAGGCGTCGTGCTGATGACGGTGACGACGTGCTCTTGGAAGTACTGCTTCAGCTTCTTGGCGGTGAGGTACACGCCGTAACACATCTTTTGGTAATGCGGGTAGTTCTGCTTGGAAATGGAGAGCACCTTGCTCAGGTAGTAGACTGGTCGCTGGATGGCTTGGATCTTGCCCTTCTCTTGTCGCTCGACCACCAGCACCGTGCTAACTGCCCGCGAGGTCGCGGCTATGTAGAGCAACAACGGTTCCTTGTCGGTCGGCGCGGCCAGGACTGGTGCGGTGGAGAGCATGCGCTTGAGGTCTTGGAAAGCCTCGTCTGCCTTGCCGTTCCACTCGAACGGGCTTGTCTTCTTCATCAGCTGGTATAGGGGGAGCGCCCTCTCGCCCAACCGGCTTAGGAACCGGCTGACCGAGGCCAAGCACCTGGTGAACTTCTGGACGTCGCGCAGTCGATCCGGCTTGCGCATGCGCTCGATGGCCTTGATCTTCTCCGGGTTCGCCTGGATGCCTCGTTCCGAGACGAGGAAGCCGAGTTGCTTTCCGGCCTGGACGCCGAAGACGCACTTTTCTGGGTTGAGCTTGACCTTGTATTCGTGGAGGTTGGCAAATGTTTCCTTCAAATCGTCGAGTAGCGTGAGGTGCTGCTTGGTATTCACCACAATGTCGTCCACATACACATGGATGTTGCGGCCGAGTTGCGGCAGCATGCATTTCTGCATGCAGCGTTGGAAGGTGGCGCCGGCGTTCTTCAATCCGAATGACATGGTCATGTAGCAGTACGCCCCAAAGGGCGTGATGAAGGACGTCTTCAGGGCATCGGCCAGGTCCAGCTTAATCTGGTGATAGCCGGAGTAAGCGTCCAGGAAGGACAGGAGCTCGCACCCGGCGGTCGAGTCGATGACTTGGTCGATCTGCGGGAGAGCGAACGGATCCTTGGGACAGGCATTGTTGAGGCTGGTGTAGTCGATACACATGCGCCAGGTCTTGTTCTTCTTCAGGACGAGGACTGGATTGGCCAGCCACTCGGGGTGAAACACTTCCATTATGAAGTCGGCCGCCAAAAGCTTAGAGACCTCTTCACCAATGATTCTTCTCTTCTCTTCAGAAAATCGTCGGAGGGGTTGAAGAACAGGCTTGGCGTCCTTGCGTACGTGAAGTTTGTGCTCGGCGTACTTCCTTGGGATACCCGGCATGTCCTTGGGGGTCCACGCGAAGATATCCCGATTCTCACGGAGGAAGTCGACGAGCTCGCCTTCCTATTTGCTGTCGAGGCGGGCGCCTACGACAACGTACTTGCTGCAGATGGGGTCTTCAGGGTTGAGTTTCACTTTCTTGGTCTCCTTGGAGTGTTTGAAGGCAGCCTCGTCGGCCGGGTCCGAGGTCGGGATCTACGCATCGAAGGCCTCGCCTGCCAGGGCGACGATCCGGTTGAGCTAGCGCCACTCCTCGGCAATGACCAGCGACTCGTCCAGCTAGGCACCATCTCGGGCGCACTCCAGGGACTTGCGGTAGTCGTCGGTGACGGTAATGAGGCCCTTGGGACCCGACATCTTCATCTTCAGGTACGCGTAGTGGGGAACCGCCATGAACTTGGCGAGCGCGGGCCGGCCCAGCAATGCATGATATGTGTTGGACAGGTCCACCACGTCGAACCAGATTGGTTCGCGTCGGAAGTGGCTGCTGTCGCCGAACAGGACGTTGAGCCGGACCCGGCCAATGGGCGAGCAGGACAGGCCGGACACCATGCCGTGGAAGACTGTCCGGGTTGGCTCCAGGTCTTCGGCCTTGAGGCTGAGCTTGGTCAACGTGTCGCGATAGAGGATGTTGATGCTGCTGCAGTCGTCGATTAGGACTCGAGAGAACTTGCATGTGTGCCGCGCGACGATGGTGGGGTTAAGGACGAGGGCGTACCCACCCGAACTCTGCATGACTGCCGGGTGATCCTCACAGGTCCAGGTGATCGGGCGATCCGAGCAGTGCATGAAATCTGGCTTGGCCGGGACGACGGTGTTCACCTCCTGCGAAGAAGGCGCTCGCTGCGCTTGTCGTCACCGAGGCTGGTGAAGACGACATAGGCCGCGTTCTGGTCTGGGTAGGCGTCGTTCCGCATCGCGCCACCGGCGGGAGGCGGCGGTGGAGACGGAGGCGGCTGCCCTGCGCCCGGAGCTGGAGACGGAGCCGGAGGAGGCGGAACGTCTCCCCTCATGATGCGCTTGGTGATGGCACACTGCTGAAGCGTGTGCGTGGAGGGTCTTGCGCCGCTGTGGTGCTTGCATGGGGCATCGTTCATCTCTTTGAAACTCATGGCTGGCGCCATGCCATCTTGCCGGTCTGCCGGCACTTCGCTGCCGGGTCCGCCGTGGGCTCGGCGGCTGCGACGAGCCGGTTGTCGTGATGCTGCGCTGGTTGGTCGGCCTTGCACTTGTTGTTCTGATGATGCTGCTGTCAGTTGCTTTCGCCGGCCGGCTTCGGGGGAGGAACTGGCTTTGCCTTGCCGGCTTCGTCCAGCGCCACCTGGATCTTCATGGCGGAGTCGGTGTTGGCGTAATTGTCTGTCGTCACCATGAGCGCGGCCATGGTGGCCGGCTCAGAGCATAAGAGCTTGTGCTTGAGGAGGGTGCCGTCTCGGCACCCGTTGACGAAGTACTGGATCGCCTGGACTTCATGGACGCCCTTGCAGCTATTTCGGAGCTCGGTCCAGCATGAGAGGTACTCGCGACCCGTCTTCATCGGCCCCTGCACGCACATGGCGAGCTGGCTAGGGCAACCGGGTCACTTGTAGGTCCACGTGAAGTTGCGGACAAAGGCCTCCTTGAAGTCGACCCACGCGTTGATGCTGCCCATCGCAGACTGTTCAACCACGTGCGGGCCAACCCCTGGAGCATGAGCGGTGCGTAGCGCACGGCTAGACGACGATTGGCACCGGTGATGCCAATGGCCATGGTGTAGTCAGTGAGCCAGTCTTCTGGCTTCATGGTCCCATTGTACTTGGGGGTGTCGCGGGGGAGTATGAATCCTTTCGGAAAGGGATCCTCCCGGATGCGTGGGCTGAAGCACGCCGGCCCGATAGCACCGCTCTCCTCCACCTCCAGGGAGCGAGCGAGCTGATCGAGGCGGTGGAGCGTGTCGGCGTGGTCGATGGCGCACGGGCAAAGTCGACTGGCGGCGAGGCCCCGAGGGGCCGGGTTGGTCGGAGCCGGACGCCGGCCAAGCAGGCCGGGTCCGCGCTGGGTCTCCGGGCGGGCTCGTTGCCCATTGCATCGGCGGCGGTGGCGACCGGGTTGCGTCGAGTCCGGGCTTGGCCGTAGTGCACCTCGTCAGGTGGCGAGGAAGCCGTGTGCAGAAGTTCACCGGGTCCGCCAAGACGGGCGGAGCCGGATCCCGCTGGCTTGGCGAGCTGCTTGAGGCGATCCTGCTGGGTGTTGGCGGTGCGGAGGAGCTCGCGCATCCGCCCGATGCGCTCCTTGAGCTCCTCGCCCGTGAGTTGGTCGAGACCGACCGCGACTGCCTCCGCAGCGCGCATGTTCTTCACTGGGGTTTCGTAGACGGTCCGGACGGCGCCGAAGGCTTGGCCGATCGTTCCTCCCTGGGCGAGTGCATCGGCGACCCAGCTTGGCTCGGCCGTGGCAGGCGTAACTCCGTGAGCGGCGTCGTGCTCCATCTGAGCGGCCTCGAAGCGGCGCCTGGTGGCGGCCAGCGTCTCGGACAGGTCCAGCATCTGCTGGCGCCTATCCTCGAGCTGTGTTCGGGCTTCGGCGATGTTGGTGGTGTCGACGTCGGTGCCGATGGGGATACGGAGGCTCTGCATCGCAACGCGCAATATTCGGATGGCTCGGTCCATTCCGCGGTGGCCCTGGCCTCCGCGGCCTTCCTCGTCTTGCTCGACGAGGAAGAGGCGCCATCGCCAGTGACGTAAACCTCCACATGGACGTCCATCCCCCCGGCGGTAATGCCACCGCCGAGGGAGAGGGGAGAGTCGGAGTAGCTGAGCACCTCGCTGGGGTACTCGTCGGCCGCGAGCGCATCGGAAACGCGGAGCGCAGCGAAGGAGGCGGCGAGCGTGCCGACGACGTTGTCCGCCAGCGCGACGGACTCGTCGGTGTAGGAGAAGGGCCCCGTCTGAAGCATGCTCCCGGCCAGCTCCTCGAGCCGCCCCACGGTGGGCGCCAAATGTCGTGGTGGGCGCACGGCAGATGCCAAGGGATGTCTAAAGAGAGGAGGAGGCTCGAGGGCGTTGGTGGGCTCCAGAGGCGAGGTTGGCATGCGCGTGCGCGGGACGCCGGGCATACCCAGGTTCGGGGCTCTCCAGAGAGATAACACCCCTAGTCCTGCCGAGTTTGGTTGGATGATTGATAGTACAATGTTGCTCCTGGAGCTGTGCGGAGGATGAAGGAAGCTGGCCAAGGCTTGGGCTGCTCCTTCTCTCCGGTTCTGCTGTTGGGTGGCTAGTTCTATGCTTTCTTGTGCTTCTGTTTCTTTCTTTCTGTCTCTCATCTCGTGTCTTCTACTTATGTCTTCTGTAGGCGTGGGTTCCTGGGGGGGTTTATAGATCAACTCACCCAGGGTTACAATGGTAATATGCCGAGTCGGTGGGCCCGTATTGTCGGTGTCCGGGACACCGAGCTGGGTCCCGCTTGTGGGCATGTGGTTCGCCGGGTTCCCGTAGGCGCGTGCCCCGCGTGCCTAGGGGGACTATGCGCCGTCTTGTCGATCGTCAGGGCGTGGCCGAGTCGAGTCGTGTACAATGCTCTCCATCAGGCTGCCGCTTGCTGTCGTCAGCGGTGAGGGTGGGAGCACTGTTGCCATGCCAGCCTTGGTCAGCGGGTAGGTGAGGGGCACTGTTGCCATCCCCCGGCTGACCACAGGCATGGGTGAAAACACTGTTGTCTTGGTCATTAGTGGTCTAGGTCTCGTCCCATCGTACGGCCTGGATGGGACGGGAGCTGACCCGTTGCTGGGTTGCCGTGGACGCCACGGGTGGGGCTGGCTTGCCGTGGAAGCCTTGGTTGCGCCGGGTCGAGCTGTCTTGCGCCAGTTGCTGCGGCCGGGTTGACGTACCTTGCCGGGTCGGGGAGTTTGGCCAGGTTGCGGGCCCTGGCGGGTGCGTGCTGGTTGGCGGGGCGATGCGGTCCCCGCTGTTTTTGAAAAGGATCCGGGTTTCGTTGCCTGCCCGGGGTTCATCCCCCCGATAATTACTTTCAACATTAATGGGATACCTGAGATATAATGTTTTATTCGTTGCCCATTAACAACCTTCAGGTTAGTACCTTCGGCATTATTTATCTTGATAGCTCCGGATCGGTAAACCTCCTCGATGACATAGGGTCCTTCCCATTTGAAGAGGAGTATTCCTGCAAAGAATCTGAAATGAGAGTTGTACAAAAGATAATATTCTCAACCTTTAAACTCATGCTTTTTTATTCTTTTATCATGCCATCTTTTAACTTTTTCTTTGAATAACTTTGCATTTTCATAAGCTTGGGTTCTCCATTCATCTAATGAGCTAATATCAAATAACCTCTTTTCACCAACAAGTTTGAAATCATAATTGTGTTCTTTAATTGCCCAATATGCTTTGTGTTCTAACTCAAGAGGCATCTGACAAGCTTTTCCATAAAGCATTTTATAAGGAGACATACCCATACAATTTTTATATGATGTTCCATAAGCCCAAAGTGCATCATCTAATTTCTTAGACCAATTCTTCCAAGACCTATTGACAGTCTTTTGCAAAAATTAGTTTTATTTCTCTATTGCTAAGTTCAACTTGACCACTAGACTGAGGATGATAGGGTGATGCAATTCTATGGTTAACATCATACTGGGCAAGCATTTTGCGGAAAGCACCATGAATAAAGTGTGAACCACCATCAGTCATTAAATATCTAGGGACTCGAAACCTTGGGAAAATAACTTCCTTAAGCATTTTAATAGAGGTGTTGTGATCAGCACTACTGGTTGGAATAGCTTCTACCCACTTAGTAACATAGTCAACAGCAACCAAAATATGAGTATACCCATTGGAGGAAGGAAAAGGTCCCATGAAATCAAATCCCCAAACATCAAATGGTTCAACTGCAAGTGAATAATTCATAGGCATTTCTTGACGCTTACCGATATTACCTATTATTTGACATTAAGACAAGATAAGACAAACTTACAGGCATCCTTGTAGAGAGTAGGCCAACTAAACCCAGATTGCAATACCTTATGAGTAGTTTTGTCTCCCGCATGATGTCCTCCATAAGCTTCGGAGTGACATTTCCGTAGGATTTGTTCCTGTTCATGCTCAGATACACAACGTCTAATAATACCACCTACTCCTTTATAAAAATGTGGGTCATGCCAAAAGTAGTGTCTTAAATCATAGAAGAATTTTTTTCTTTTGTTCGTATGTAAAGCTAGGTGGTATGTATTTAGCAACAATATAATTAGCATAGTCAGCATACCAAGGTGTACTATTAGAGACATTTAGTGCAGCTAACTTTTCATCGGGAAAGCAATCATTAATAGGTTGTGGGTCATTAAGAATATTTTCAAGCCTAAACAAGATATCAGCTACGGGGTTCTCTACTCCTTTTCTATCAGTGATATGCAAATCAAATTCTTGTAGTAGAAGAGCCCACCTAATGAGTCTAGGTTTAGCATCTTTATTTTCCATAAGATATTTTATAGTAGCATGATTGGTGTGAACAGTCACTTTGGAATCAACAATATGGGATCTAAATTTATCACAAGCAAAATCCACTGCCAAGAATTATTTTTTCGTAGTAGCATGATTTCATTGAGCACTGTCCAGAGTTTTACTAGCTAGCATAGTGGATAACATTTAGTTTCTTATCAACTGTTTGTCCTAGAACAGCACCAACATCATAGTTAGTAGCATCACACATAAACTCAAAATGCAAGTTCCAATCAGGTGGTTGAACAATAGGTGCAGAGATTAAGGCTTTCTTGAGTGTTTCAAAAGCTTCTAAACAATCATCATCAAACGAAAGGAATATCCTTTTGCAAAAGATTTGTAAGAGGCCTAGAGATTTTAGAGAAGACTTTGATAAATCTCCTATAGAAACCAACATGACCAAGGAAACTACGAATACCTTTGATGTCTTTCGGACATGGCATTTTCTCAATTGCATCAACCTTGGCTTTGTCCACTTCAATACCTCTTTCAGAAATTTTATGGCCCAAAACAATACCTTCGTTAACTATAAAGTGGCACTTCTCCTAATTCAAGACAAGATTTTTTTGCTCACATCTCTGCAAAACTCGATCAAGATTGCTTAAAGAATCATCAAAAGACTTCCCATAAACAGAAATGTCATCCATGAAAACCTCAACAATCTTTTCACAAAAATCAGAGAATATAACAGTCATACATCTTTGAAATGTAGCAGGTGCATTACATAGACCAAAAGGCATACGTCTATAAGCAGAAGTTCCAAAAGGGAAAGTAAAAGCAGTCTTTTCTTGATCAGGTTGAGAAACAGGTATTTGTGAAAAGCCAGAATATCCATCAAGGAAGCAAAAATGTGTGTGCTTAGATAGTCTTTGTAGCATTTGATCAATAAAAGGCAGAGGGTAGTGATCTTTTCTAGTTTCTTTGTTTAATTTTCTAAAATCAATTACCATTCTATAGCCTGTGAAAATTCTTTGTGGAATAAGTTCATTCTTATCATTAGGAACAACAGTAATACCTCCATGATAGGGACACAATGAACATGACTTACCCATCTACTATCAGTTATAGGATATATTATACCTACTTCGAGAAGTTCTAATATTTCCATTCTTACCACTTCTTTCATCTTCAGATTTAACCGACGCTGGTGATCAACAACGGGTTTAGCATCAGGTTCCATATTAATCTTGTGCTGGCATAGAGTGGGACTAATGCCCTTAAGATCGTCAAGAGTATATCCAATAGCAGCTCGGTGCTTCCTTAGAACTTTCAATAATCTTTCTTCTTCATGTTGTGAAAGGTTAGCAATAATAATAACAGGATATATCTTTTTCTCATCAAGATAAGCATATTTCAACGTGTCTGGCAATTGTTTTAATGCAAACACAGGATCACCCTTAGGTGGAGGAGGACCTCCTAGAGTTTCATTGGGCAGATTGTGTTTAAGCAGAGGTTGTTGTTTTAATAAGATTCTATCTATTTCATTTCTTTAATGCATATTCAAATCATTTTCATGGTTTAACAAATATTGTTCTAAAGGATCAGTACGAGGTACAACAATAGAAGCAAGACCAATAATTTCATCCTTACTAGGCAAATCTTTCTTGTGAGGTTTTCTACTAAACTTAGAAAAATTAAACTCATGAGATTCATCACCAATGCTAACACCGACAACTTGTTTCTCATAATCTATTCAAGCATTAATGGTGTTGAAGAAAGGTCTACCAAAGATAATGGGACAAAAGTCATCTTGTGGGAAACAAAGAACAAAAAAATCAGTAGGGTATTTTATTTTCCCACACAAGACTTCAGCATCTCTAACAATCCCAATTGGTGATATAGTATCTCTATTAGCAAGCTTAATAGTAACATCTATATCTTCTATTTCGGCAAGTGCTATATCATTCATAATTTCTTGATATAATGAAAAAAGGAATAGCACTCACGCTAGCACCAATGTCGCATAAAGCATGATAAGAGTGATCTCCTATCTTAACTGAGACAACATGCATGCCGACACCAGGTGTATGTTTATTGTTTTCATCAGGTTTGGCAATTCTAGCAGCTTCAGCTAGAAGTAAATAACATGCCCATCAATATTATCGACCAGGAGATCTTTAACCGTACCAACACTTGGTTCTACTTTGATTTGTTCAGCTAGATTAGGTATTCTAATATAACTTTTGTTCACCACAGTTGAAACTTTAGCATGTTCCTTCATCCTAACAGGGAAAGGTGGGTTTTCAATAAAAGCAGTGGGAACAACTGGGTCAACATTATAAATGATAGTCTCTTCTTTAGATTTCAATGGTTCTTTAATTTCTTCCTTAATTGGTGGGTGATATTTGAACCACTTATCTTTAGGAAGATCAACATGAGTAGCAAAAGATTCACAAAAAGAAGCTACTATCTGAGAGTCAAGTCCATGCTTAGTGCTAAACTTTTGAAAGGCATCAGTATTCATAAAAGATTTAACACAATCAAACTTAGGCTCAATATCTGACTCTTTACCGTCGTCGAGTTCCCAATCTTCAGAGTTGCGTTTAATTCTTTCTAGAAGATCCCACTGGAATTCAATAGTCTTCTTCATAAAAGAACCAGTACAAGAACTATCGAGCATGGATTGATCATTACGAGAAAGTCGAGCATAAAAATTCTGAATAATAATTTCTCTCAAGAGTCCATGATTGGGGCATGAATATAACATTGACTTAAGCCTCCCCCAAGCTAGAGCAATACTTTCTCCTTCACGAGGCCAAAAATTATATATATAATTCCAACTAGATGCATAGGATAAATTTTTTGATGGGATTCCAATTTCAACCGATTCCAGTTCTAAGATCCAATATCATCGCATAGCCTATACCATGTCAATGCCTTTCCCTTCAAAGATAAAGGGAAAACTCTTCTTCTTAGCTTCATCTCCACGTAAACCTGCAAGCTTAAACAATCCACAAATTTCATCCACATATATCAAATGCATATCAGGATGTTCGGTTCCATCTCCTACATAAGGATTAGCTAGCAGTTGTTCTACCATACTGGAAGGAATTTCATATTCAACATTTTAGTAGGTGCAGTAGGTCGAGGGGTAACTAATTGTGGTTCCGGTCGAGGTGATGATACCCCGAACAAACCCCTCAAAGGATTGTTTTCCAATAACAAGTGACAATAAACTTTAGCATGTAGTAAAAAAAATTCCTTACCAATTTCCACTTACCAAGAGCGCTTCAATCCCCGGCAACGGCGCCAGAAAATGGCCTTGATGACCCACAAGTATATGGGATAAATTGTAGCCTTTTCGATAAGTAAGAGTGTCGAACCCAACGAGGAGCAGAAGGCAAGACAAGTGGTCTTCAGCAAGGTAACGTCTGCAAGTGCTAAAATTGTAAGTAACAGAGTAGTTTGATAGCAAGATAATTTTTAACGAGCAAGTAATGATGATAGTAACAAAAGTGCAGCAAGGTAGCCCAATCCTTTTGAGGCAAAGGACAGGCGACAACGGTCTCTTATGATAAGCAAAGTGTTCTTGAGGGTACACAGGAATTTCATCAAGTCACTTTCATCATGTTGGTTCAATTCGTGTTCGCTACTTTGATAATTTGGTATGCGGGTGGGCCGGTGCTTAGGTGTTGTTCTTACTTGAACAAGCCTCCTACTTATGATTAACCCCATCGCACGCATCCGCAACTACGAGAAAAGTGTTAAGAATAAATTCTAGCCATAGCATTAAACTTTTGGGTCCAATCGGTCCCTTACGGAATAGCGCAGAAACTAGGTTTTAAGAGCATCTCCAGCCGCGCCCCCAGAAAGGCCTCCCAAGGCAATTTTTTTCTGCCGAAGCCGAAAAACGGCCCAGTCGCGCCCAGGAGCCCGTTTTCCTCCGTCTTGGGCCGAAATCAGTGCCGGCGGACCAAGGCCGAACCCGACACGCCGGGGGGCGCTCGGGGGCGCCGGGGCGAGCATTTTGGTGGGAAGCAGCCACGGACCCGCCGAGTCAGCAAGACGGCCGCTTCATCGACCTCATCGCCTCGGTTCCCACGGGAATCAATGCAAAGGCTACCGCGCTGCAGCGCTGCCGCGCCGGTCAGCCTCCATTGATGCCTCACAGGCGGCGCAGTGAAGACGCTGCTGACGCGCATCTGCTCCCATGCGCCACACGTCCGCCCGCATGCCACCCACCGCCACCCCCGCTTTGGCTATAAAAGGCGCCCTCCCCGCCGGTGAGCGCCAGACCCTCCCCTCTCCCCTCCCGTAGTAGACTTCTTCCCACCGACGAGCTCTCCCACCACTGCCTTCCACCGCCGATGAGTGAAATGGCCAAGAGATACCCAGGAGACGGCGCAGCGGTGAATGGCTTTGGCCGCCGACACCTCCAGGAGCCAGAGGCGTGCCTTCTGTACGAGGCCGAGTACCCGGCGCCCCCCGATATGAGCGTGTCGGGGGCGTGGAGGCTGATCGCCGGTGGCGTCCTGGTGCCGCCCGTCCCCGAAGGAGCCGCACGGTTGGCAGAGATCGCCCGCATCCGCTCCTCGCTAGCAGAGGAGCAGCGGAAAGAGCCGAGGTACGCGCCCGACAATGAAACGCTGTGGATGCTATACTTCGAACGGCGCCACGAGGAGCAGATCGCCTCCGTCAACGACGTCATCCCCCGTGGCTGCCTCAACTCCGAAGACGGCGTGAGTGGTGGGGCGTATCCGGCCTCACACTCAACGCCGTCCTCGACCACATCGAGACCGGCAATGTGCCGCGGCTGGAGTACCCGACGCGCCCCTCCTTCTCTCGCTGCCGCGGTAGTTCCTGGATACCGCGGCGAATGGAGCCGACGACGACGACGGTGGCGGCGACTACACCCGCTTCTACAGGCTTCTCGGCATATAGACGGCGGCTGCGGCGGCGATGGCAGCAGCGGCTAGGCGTTTTAGTTTGTTTTTTAAGTTAGTTCAAGCATGTTTTAAGTTTTTGTGCAAATTTCAAGTAAGTTTCCCCGAGTTCGTGCACAAGTCACCGAGTTTGCATATATTTTGTACACAACATCGCCGAACCCGGGGCGACCCGTGGGCCGACGACTGGGAGCTAGGTCGCCCCCATGCGCCAATCTAGCGCCGGCTCGTCCCCAGGGGGCTCTTTTTTGGCGCCCTGGGGGGCCAAACGGCTGGAGATGCTCTAAGCTTCTGTCACTCTCACAACCCATCATCTAATAACTACTCCACAATGCATTCTCTTAGGCCCAAATATGGTGAAGTGCCATGTAATCGACATTCACATGACACCTCTAAGGGAATCACAACATACATGTCATCAAAATATCGAACACATATAAAGTTCACATGATTACTTGCAACATGATTTCTCCTGTGACCTCAAGAACAAAAGTAACTACTCACAAATGATAATCATCTCAAGATCAGAGGGGTATTAAATAGCACAATGGATCTGAAAATATAATCTTCCACCAAATAAACCATATAGTAATCAACTACAAGATGTAATCAACACTACTAGTCACCCACAAGCACCAATCTATAGTTCCGATATTAAGATTGAACACAAGAGATGAACTAGGGTTTGAGAGGATATGGTGCTATTGAAGATGTTGATGGAGATTGCCCTCCCAAGATGGGACAGTTGTTGGTGATGATGATGACGATGATTTCCACCTTCGGGAGGGAAGTTCCCCCGGCGGAATCGCTCCGCCGGAGGGCAAAAGTGCTCCTGCCCAGGTTCCGCCTTGAGACGGCGGCGCTTCATCTCTAAAGTCCTCCCTTTATTTTTTCTAGGTCAAAATGACCTACCAGAAGATGGGCACCAGAGGTGGGCCGAGGGGAGCACAACCCACCAGGGCGCGCCTGGGCTCCCTGGCGCACCCAGGTGGGTTGTGCCCACCTGGTGGGCCCCCTCTGGTACTTATTAGCTCCAATAATTCTCATTTATTCTATAAAAAATCCTTGTGAAGTTTTAGCTTATTTGGAGTTGTGCAGAATAGGTAGCTTGACGTAGCTTTTTCAGGTCCAGATTTCCAGCTGCCAGAATTCTCCCTTCTTGTGTGTATCTTGCATATTATGGAAGAAAATGCATTAGAATTACTCCAAAAAGCATTATTATGCAATAAAACAACATAAATAACAGTAGGTAAACATGATGCAAAATGGATGTATCAAGCTATCTCATCACGTAGTTTTCCAACGTCCACCTTATGATGTGCGTGAGTCGCCGAGGTTACTTCCACAGTTAACAAAGGTTCCAAAGCCTCCAAGAGCTCGGATAAAACCTGAGCCGGCAAGCGCACAGAGCCACTTTCCCCGACCGTCATAGCGGTCGTTGAACTAGAGGTCATAGCTGCCGCAATTCATGAATTCGGAGCTTGTTGCATACCAGCCATGAAGATAGCTGCCCTGCTCAGAGGCTCATAGGAGTCTGAAATACTGTCAGCATAGGAACAGCCCCCAAGCCCGCCATCTTGCAGTCGATAGATCGAATCGCTCTCGCCGGTTGAAGACTCATCACCTGAATAGATGGTTGTCTCTCCACCGGACACAGAGTTCTCTTCAAGATCCGCCCCATGGATGAAACCATCGAAGGCGCGCTTCCGGGCGAGTTGAACCTTGGCGGGTCTCGCGCGCCAAGCTGTTTCAATGGTGTCAGAACAAGCGACCGGCTCAGGATCTGATTCGCCAATCTTGCCGATGAAGACTTGAATTCCACCGAAGGGGACCCGATACCATACTCGATCGAATCGGCCTCGGGACCCCAGGCAGAGTCGTCGATATAGATCTTCCCGCGGCGGCTCTTATTCATCCGGCCTATGGCGTATCCCTTGATCCCTGAGAAGCTACCCTTCAAGAACTCGAAACCACCGTGCGAGAGCCCCATGGTGGGCGCCAACTATCGTGGTTTTGTCATGGTAGATGTCCTAGCGAAGGGACTTAGGTGTGGAGCCATCGCGACTAGGTTATCTTGAAGGGTTTGAACGGGACAAAGGACACAAGAGTTTTTACGCAGGTTCGGCCCCTCACGATAGAGGTAAAAGCCTATGTCCTGCTTCGAGTTGTATTACTTTGAGTTTCGGTTACAAGGGAGCAAAATACCGTCGACCTAGGTCTCGATTCCTTGTTTCTTGAGTTAACCTGCAGCCGGGTCTCACCTTTATATACACAGGCTGGGACCTTGCGGCTTGCAGAGTCCCGGCCGGCTCACACGTCGTTACCGGCTCGGTTTGCAACTAATCCTTGCCTTACAAGACAAGTTATCGTACGGCGGCTCACAGGCCCGATTCTGGGCCTTATTCAAGCATGCCTCCATGAACCGTCATCTTCACGCCTTGGGCTTCTTCATAATGTACCTTCAACGGTATAACCCGGCCCCTCCTGAGTAGGTCATACCTCGGGGTTATATCCCCAAGAGGGTGGGTCCCAGCTGTCAGAGGAATAAGGAGGCACTTCTTTGCACGCGAAGATATATATGGTAGGTCCCACCTGTCAGCGGGAGGAAACAAAATTTTTGCGCGTAATATGGAGGAACTTCCTTGCGTGCGAAGATATAGTTGGTGGGTTCTGGCTGTCAGCGGGAGGAATCATTTTTTAAGCATAACATGGAGGCACTTCCTTGCATGCGAAGATGTAGCTGGTGGGTCACGCTATCAGTGTCACTGCGTACAGTCGTTTTTCGATGGATGTCATTCGTTGACCACATTGACCATGCCGCGCTGCAAACAGATACATTACGATGCATGACATGGCAATAAGCGGTGCTAGGTGTGATCTAACGCAGTAGTAGGCGATACTAGCGAAGGGGGAAAACATCCGGGAAAGTATTCCCGGTGCTAGGCATTTTCAGGCAAATGAAACGAAGGAGGACGATTCCATGTTTGCTATGCTAGGGGCACGTGACAGACAAACGAAAGGCGTATTCGGAGTCATCACCTTTTTCTGAGCAACTTTCATGTATAAAGTATTTCCATCCGAGTTATGGTTTATTTTATATTAATTTCCAAATTTTATTCATATTCTCAAATTAATTTTAATTCGAAAATAAATACAACTCCCTCCGTCCCATAATATAAGACGCCTTTTGACACTACACTAGTGTTAAAAAACGTCTTACATTATGAAACGATGTAGTAGAAGTGTACATAGGCTGACATGGGAGGGGGGCAATTGACCCAGTCAACAGTCGACTGGGTTGACAACTGTCTGGTCAAACTGACAGGTGAGGCCCCCCTGTATGTCATTCATAGTAACTAATGAAAGTGTTAGTTTACTAATTAGGTTTGTTATAGTTAGGTGGGTCCCCACTGTCAGCGTCTAATTAATTAACAGGTTAATTTTAACTTATAAAATAGTTTAATTAAGCACAAGGCCTACATGTCAGTGAGAGTTTAGGGTTAGTCTTAGTGGCTAGTTAGCTGGTCAATAACCTAGGCCCATCAGCCAGTGGCCCAGGCGACAGTTTAGACCGCTGCATGCGCTTCCGCGAGGCAGGGTGTGGTGGTGAGCTACAGGGGCGCCGGGGACCCACCGGAGTGCGTCTCCGGCGACCAAATCAGGCGCGGACAGTACCGGACGGACGCCCTCTGGTACGAGCGTCACCAGAAGGTCCCCGGGTTGACGCCGACGACGACATCCCGCGGCGCCTGATGGCGGTGCTCGACCGAATCGAGCGTACGGGGCACAGTGAAGAGCGGGAGGATGTCAAGGGGGAAACGAGAGCTCACAACGAGGGGGTTCGGGGAAGCATTCGGGGAGGCCGGCGTCCATGGCGAAATGCAGGAGGATGGTCAGTGGAGGAACTCAGGCACAGGAGACGACCGGAGGTGCAGCAGCAGGACACCACGGGATCAGGGTACAACGCACCATGGCCGTGATCTGATGGGCGCGAGGAGAGGGTCAGAGGAAGGAAGGTGGTAGGAGGCAAGCATGGCCGGAGCAGCAGTGAACAAATGCGGCCATGGGAGGCGCCTTTGGTGTCGAGCACGGGAGGTCAGGGCGCATGAGGAGGCGCCATGGATTGGGGGTGCAATGTGCATGTGTCTGTGTGTGTGCGTTGCTGTGGGTGGCGGCGCACAGGAGGGAAGAGGCAGGGGAGCGACCCAAATCCTATCTGGTGCCCGTTGCGCCCGAACCCCTGACCTATCCCTACGTGAGACGACTCAACAACCACCGCGCCACCAAGCTTGATGTGATAACATACATCTTTTCTATCCTTTCTTCTTTCGTCTTTTCTTTTTCCCTTTTTTTAAATCCGAGCAAAAAAATTTCTTCGCTTTTTTCTGGAAAAATGGATGAACTTTTTGTTTACAAATTCAATGAACTTTTTTCATAATCGATCAACTTTTTTCAAGTCTGGCGAACTTTTTTTCAGCTATGATGAACTTTTTTTGAATTCGATGAACTTTTTTCCAAATTCAATGAACTTTCTTCAAATCCGATGAACTTTTTTTCAAAATCGATGAAATTTTTTCATATTTGATGAACTTTTTTAAAATTTGATGAACTTTCTTCAAATTCGATGAACTTTTTTTCGTATTCGACGATTTTTTTTCAAAATTGATGATCTTTTTTTGCAAATTCGATGAACATTTTTTTGAATTCGATGAACTTTTTCCTAAGAACAGGAGTATGTACTGTAGAAAACCAGTTGGTTTTTTTCCTAAGAGAAATCATGACATAATGTAGCAATTTTGGGGAAGAGAAAAAAAAAGGCATCGAGCGTGCTGCGTGGGCATATCCTATTTAGCGCATATGCGCCAGTTTGCCAACCGGCGCCTGCAGGCGGATCGAATTGGGCTCGGCCCATCTTGCTATCTCTTACCTGTTTTCTATAGAACAAAAAAAGGAGGTGCGCCAGGATGGATCGAACAAGCGACCTTCTGCTCGAGGGGTGACTGCACTAACCACTAGAATACAGCCATATCTTGTTTTCAATTCCCTTCTTCACGTTTTTCTTCTATGTCCTTCCCTCTTTTCTCCTTTTCCATTTTTTTTTCTTTGGAACTGTTTTGTTTAGTTTTCTATTTTTTTTGGCCAAATCGAATGATTTTTTAAAAAAATCTGATGAACTTTTTTTCAAATTTGATGAACTTTTTTCGAATTTGATGTAGTTTTTTCAAAACCGATGAACTTTTTTGATTTTGATGAACTTTTTTCAAAACCGATGAACTTTTTTCAAATCTGATGAACTTTTTTTTCAAATTGGATGAACTTTTTTCTAATTCGATGAACTTTTTTCAAAACCGATGAAATTTTTTTCGAATCTGATGAACTTTTTCGAATCCGATGAACTTTCCTTGAATTCGGTGAACTTTTTTATAATTGAATGAACTTTTTTTGAAAATCGATGAACCTTTTTATTTTTTATGAACTTTTCTTAAGTTTGATGAACTTTTTTTAGAATTTTCATTTTATTTTTTTAGATAATTTGTATTGAGTATATATTAATGTTTAACTGCGCGAAACGGTTAACTAGGCCTGTTTTCTTGTAGTGGACACAAAGTTTGTTTGGTCAAGTGGTTAGTGAGGTGCACTCGTAACAACGTGATCCTGAGTTCGAATCACCAGCCAACCTCAGTTTTTATTGTTTTTTCACTTCAACAGCGAACCAGTGCAAGCGCGTTGGGCCGGCCCATGCCAGCGACGCTGCAGGCGCCAGCTTGTTAACGGGCGCCTGCAGCACTGACTAGGAGCTCCCTGCTGCGTGAGCCAGCGATCGAGTTGGCGGCTAGCGAGCGAGCTGGAGCTAGCGCGCGTTGCTGGGCCAAGCCCATGCCAGCGACACAGCGGGCACTGGGCTCGCTAGCGGGCACAGAAGGCGCTGGCGAGGAGCTCTCGGGGAGCGATGGGATCGGGAGGTGAGGCCTAGGATTAGAGCAGGGGAGGCTGGCTGCCTCGGCCTATTGTGGCCTAAGGCCCAGGGGAGGCGGGGGGTTTTATTTGCCCCCCCCCCCCCCCCCTTTTTTTTCTTTTCTCTTTTGTTTTTTCTGTTTTCTTTTGTTTATTTATTTCTAGACTTTGTTACAGATCTATCTTAGTGACTAGACGACTTTAGTTAAATCTGAAACTTGGCCCAATAATACTAGGTACTATTCTTGGACTGCACAAAAAGTTTGGGGTTTAATTGATTTTGTAGGATTTTACTTTTAAAGGAAAATGAGTTATGTGGGGCTGTTTTGGTCCTATTGTAATTAGGTTAAGGCATTTTTTTAACTCAAATAATGTCTGTTTACTCATGACAATTAGTTAGCGAATTTTTTAAACCAGCGAACATTTTTTTTAAGTTTGAAGAAATTATGATTTGACTTACTTTAAATTTGAAATTGGATTCGGTTTGGATCAAAGTGAAGTTTCGAAAATTAACTGCGATGACATGGCACATTAGTGTGTGATTATTGATTATTTTAGCTTAACTACTGGAGTGTCACAAATCCTAACCACAAATGTGGTGGTTTTGTGCAATTAAATATTGCCACTAAGCTATACATTATGCGAATAGAAGGCAGTAGTTTTGATTTTGACCCTCCACTGTTGTGTACTTCTGCGACCGAACTCTCCTCGAGCCCGTGCCGCCTGACAGCCCGGTGGCTAGCTGCAAATACGTGGTAAATTGATCTGCCAGAGAGCTGCGATCAAAGATGAATCTGCAGACGGCAGATCCCCGAACAGCAATCAAACTCAAGCTAGCGAGAAGTCCATCTGCGAGAGCAAGCCAATCAACCTCCAAATATACATTTCAGACAATATCTATTCACTGAAAAGAAGTTGAGAAATTAGAGGAAATTGTTGGAAAGTTGATCTGACAGAGAGCTGTCGGCAGATCACCATATGCAAAGAACAACTCAACCTACAAGGATACAATAATAATTGAGCTAGCTGTGTCTAGATGGACATGTCACGTGCGTGTGGAGCCACGGCCAGCAGTCAGCAGCAGTGCTGCAGTACGGACCATCTTTTACGGATTCAAAGGCATGGACGGGGGAGTCGACGTGTCGTCACCTGGTTGGGAGGAGGAGGACCCACCCTGAAATTCTGGGGGGAGGAGATGAACTGAAGATGACACATACATTTTGTAAAGATCTTTCAGTCCCAACGACGGTTGTCGTTGTGCACTTTGGTAGGCCCCGCTAGGTAATTCGGGGAGGTGGAGCGCTCTCACATCCCCCACGTAATGAGAGGCCCCGCTGCTAGATCGCAAGACGTAATTGGAGAGACTGAGTGTGAAAATGGTAAAAATCTACTCCCTCCATTCTATAATATAAAAACGTTTTTGACACTAGTGAGTACAACCGGAGCTTTTAAATTCGCCCGAACGCTAGTTAGCGCCCGGACAAAAAAAGCCAGCCGACTTGGCGCCCTATTTTCGACCCAAACGTCTGGATTGACCGTCTCGAACGCGCCGCAGACAAATATATAGCGTATTGGATGGCTTCCATGATCCGGACAACGATGTCCAGATGGTTGCGGGAGGTTTGCGGGTCGATGTTGTAGGCCCTAACTGTGTGGGTAGAGCAGCATGGCGCACTTGGTGATGGTTCAATGGATAGAGGCCTTACCTACACAAAAAATGCTACACTTACGGGTAGCATTCCATGGTTTGCACCTACCGACTCTCTCCCCACCAATCTTTGCGCCCCTTGATTTGAGTAATGCTACACGTACAAACGAGTTATAAGGTTTTATAAAGAGGGTTTATTTGATTGGTCAATAGGTGGGGAGGCGCCCCCCCCCCCCCCCCCCCCCGCGGAAAATCGGGGGGGAGGGGGGGGGGTTGGAACTACAGATAACCTTTCAACTTTTCAAATGATGGGGGAACTACAGATAACCTTTGGCAAGGTTGTGTCCAAGGGAAAACCCTCAATGACCATAGTGATAACCGGGTGCGGACACTATGATAGTAGTATGTGCATTACGAAGTCTATCGAGAGTAGAAACATATTCTATACCGGGACCCGTCCAGCTCAAACGTCAAGAATGTACTCCCTCCGTTTCTTTTTAGTCTGCATATAAGGTTTGGTCAAAGTCAAGCTTTGCATAGTTTGACTAACTTTATAGTAAAAAATATCAACATTCACAATATAAAATCAACATTTTCAGATGCACCATGAAATATATTTTCATATTATATAGTTTAAGTACTGTAGATGTTTATATTTTTTAATATAAATTTGGTCAAACTTTGTTTAGTTTGACTTTGACCAAAACTTATACGCGGAGTAAAAAGAAACGGAGGGAGTATGAAGTAGTTAATTAGTACTCTATTACTACATAAGTCGCAAGAGACACATATGAATGAGAATTCCAGGCTTTGAGAACGGTTTAATCCTTTTGCTAGATCCAAAGTGTTACTTGCTCCGGTGCACTAACTTAGTTATGTTAATGTCATTAACTTTCCAGCCGCAACCTAATCAAAATCACTATTTATTTTCGGGGAACACTTCTTATCTGTAGTCTGGTAACAAGGCAACGGCAGACCACACCATATCCGTCGATTCCATTTCAATCCCATGGTGGAGACATCAAACACTAGCCCTTGTTTTCATTAAATACTAATAAATGTTAATTCCCCCCAGCCGGTGCTAATCACCCATATGTCACGCATGCATTACTGCATATCCTTATCTTTCTCGTCAGATCCATCTCTGGTGTTCTCCTCTCTCGTTTCTTCCCCATGCATATCCATTTGGGCTCACCATCAACATTGTCGCCTCTATCCTCTTACTTCTTCGGCTAGATTCAACCTGCTGCACACCATGCTTCATTCCCATCTCGTTGCTGGCCACACTATCCAACCCATGGCCCTGATCCAAATCGAAACTCATGTGTGGTCTGCTCCACGATGCGGCCCGGCGACCTCGTCGGTGCGGCATCCTGGCGGACAACGGGGGGTGGTTTTTTTTGCGGGAGACAGCAGCAGGTGGTTGTGCCCGCCATCTCCACTGTTGCATCACCAGGTTGCATGGAGGCTGCAGTTGTCTCCTATAGCCCCTGATAGTTTGTTCGTCCTTTTTTGTTCTTTGACCTCAATACAGACGGTAATATATTTTAGTTGGTTCCATGTTTTTATCATGCTTTGCCTCATTTTTATATGTGCAGAAAAATAGAACTAACCAATTTGGATAGAATTTGTTTGCAGATGCCAATGATGCACCTGCATGTTGGCAATAATTATTGTCAATTTCTACTTTATGTTTTTTTTATGCTTCCAAGGGCATGACTAATGTTGAGATATAATGAAATTGATGCTTTCATATATCCATGCTTCCTAATCTGATATATGTTTCTTCAGTTCAGTTAATTTACCACAATATAACCATGCTTCGAAATATTTATTCTTAAGCATCCAACAATTTCGGTACATGTATTTTGACTGTCTACTACTAGTTGTTGCTTCCCACCTACTATTGTTATGCATCATGCAACTTTTTATGCTTCAAAGGTGCTTAAAGGTCGCCGATGCCAGCCGAGATAGTTTACAGCAATAGAAGCATCCTTCCTACTTTTTATATACTATTTCTTACCATTTGTCAAGAGCATTGTTTGCATTCAAAAACCATCATCGTGATTCATATTTTCATATATTTGGTGATGTATGCTTCAAGCAGTTGGGCGCCGCAAGAGACATATATGGAAGCATATATGGAAGCGACTGATGCATGCACCTAGAAGTGTGATGACACAAGGATCTTCCCTACAATGAAGAAGCCCAGATGCGAAGAGAAGCAAGTCTACAATCTATAGGAAACATATGGTAGTAACTTAGAAGCAGTGTACATACTATTGGGGACTTCGAAGAAAATAACTTTGTATCATACCTTGAACTTAGTATATGAATGATGAA
Source organism: Triticum aestivum (assembly GCF_018294505.1). NCBI lineage: Eukaryota > Viridiplantae > Streptophyta > Magnoliopsida > Poales > Poaceae > Triticum > Triticum aestivum. The sequence goes on along the minus strand of NC_057798.1, from coordinate 810,172,756 downwards.
GTAGGAAACGGACTTCTGTTCTGTTGGAGACAAATTGCTTTTACCATGGAAACATTTGCATTTGATTGAAGGAAAAAAAATGCATTCGGAAGCAAAGTTTTCCTTGTGTTGAAAACAAATAGATTTTTTACATGGAAGCATAGTGCTTCGACACAAATTTTTGTTACATCAAAACAATATTAGATTGCGATAACAGCAAATTATCTCACCGGTCGAAGCAAAATTTTGTTGCACTGAAAACAAGGTAGAATGTTACACGTGATACATTTTTAATTACATCAAAGCAAACATTTAGTGCACTAGCAGGAAATTTTAATAGTATCTAAGAAAAATGTTGAACAAATTTCCCCAAAATAAGCCGGTACACGAAGCATCATCCAACTATGTACGAAACAACTAAATAAATAGTAAACCCAAAAAATGTGTCGACAACACATAGTTTTGCTGCGATGAAAACAACCTATTCAATTTTTTTAATCAAATTTCTATCTCAAAAAGTGGAAGCAAATTATTCTAGCAATGGGAACATAGTTTGTTGCGATGGAAGCAAAACCATTATTACATTTCAAATAAATTCTCCTACCCAGTTACCCTTGTTGCAAAAAGAAAATAAATAAAAATAGGAAGCATGGACGTGGATGGAGGACGAAGTGTACGGTGGATCACACGTGATTGACGGAAGTAGTTATAGGAAGCAGAGGGAGATCCATGCATGGTAACAATCCAGGCCGATGGATGCGGGAAGGGTAATGATGGGGCAATCAATTAACGAAGCAAATTAACTTACCCGGAGCAACTACTACTGCTAGATCGGACGTTCATCATGCATTTGATCGGACGGGCTACCACTAGTCTGATAAAAGTCAAAAATCAGTAGTCTGATGGCTAGTGGTGCCCTTTATTTTCTCCCTCACTTCGCTTTAAGTCTACAGTTACTTGCAGGAATAATTTCATAAGTTTCTGTAAGGGACAAAGTTCAGTTCTTTTTTTTTAGAAAATCTCCATTCAAATCACGAATCAGTACAAAGTAGGTGACCCTTACAAGCACACTGAAACGCAAACACAAAGGACCATGAACACCTAGAGTACCCTAAGACAACCATAACACAAGAAGATCTCCGGAGCCCTGTGTCATCATCCCTGAATCTTGAGAGAAGACCCCTGCAGCAGAAGAATTTGCAACCAGTCGCAAACAGGTCATCATCTTCGACCATGGTACAATTGCCGCCACGCTGCTTCCTCCTTTCTTGACACCAGCGCTGAGAGGGCATGGACATCAATCCAACACACCTGCAACAGCCGTCGCCATCTTTGGCTTTGAGTACCGCGAAAAGTGTCCCTTCCGGAAGGAAGAGAACTCGAGTCATCTGACCGGTCCAGCACCGCGGTCGGGCCATCCGCCCGGGCAAAACAGGAACTCCCACCAGCATCAGCGCAGAGGAAGGAGAAGAACAGCAGCAGCAAATCATACCAACAAGGAAGAAGAAAGGTCTTCGTCTCCCTGCCTCCATCGTCCATCCGAGGATCCAAACGGCCAGTGCCAATGGACCTCCAACCACCATAGCCCGCGACCTCGACGAGATCCGGGGACCCCCAACACCGTTGGCTCCTAGACGAAGGCAAAAGCCTCGCCTGACCGCGAACGGAGCCCGAAGAAACTTATTCTGATGCGACACCACCGCAACGGCCTCGGCAGCGTCTCCCTCAACCCTAACCCTACCACACGCCCACCTAGTGAACAGACCCGAGGTTCCCCCTCCCTCCCGCCGCCGGAGCGGACGACGGAGAGAGAGGGAACCGGCGGCGTCACCGGCGGCGCGCAAGGGACCCCTAGTCGCCTCCTTGATCGCCTCCTGCGATCCAACTTTTCCGGGCATGTTGTTGCTCGCTATTGTAGTGGAGCTGATCACAAAGTTTAGTTCTTGTGCTCCCTGTGGGATCAATACTCTTACTTCAAAAAGGTTACAAGTAAACTCTATGCACTTGCATGACATAAGATTTTCAACTGATATCTCCTATCCCTTATATTTCGAAGTAGTGGGGAAATTCCTCCATGAAGAAGGCAACTTTGTAATCATGCAACCAGCCACAAATATATGTGGTAAATCACATTTAATGAGGACCAGTTCCTTCATAATGCACTGCATATCATGAGCTTGTTGAACTGCAGAACGATTATTCACCATCTTGCAGTCATGGAAAGTCACCATGATGTACAGTTCACTTTCTGCATCTGATTGCACCCATTTAGCATTTAGTGAATCCCATAGTGTCTTCCCATCTTGTATGTGCATATACACATCACACAGATGGCCAGCAAGAACACTTAGAATGCATCCCACAAAGATTGTATTGTCTTTGTAAAACTTTCTCTGATCTTCATCAGAAGCTCCATCTTGGATGCCAGCACTGACGTGGAAAACTTTCAAAGCAGGAAGGCAGAGCTTTGACTTCACCTACCACCCCTTAAAATGCACACTGGTAAACCTATCTGGCATCGGTGGAATCCAGCCATTATTAACTAAGCAAATAGCCTACAATTAGGTTTTTAGATTGTTATAATATTAGGCAAATACATGATTAATTTTAGCAAATAATTAATGACTAGAACTGAAATTAGCATGCAACAATCTACCACGCAAATATTTCTAACATGTGTGTGTTGTTTTAGATGTATGTAATAGTTCAACGGCGACAACTGCGGCTTCAGGGCACTATTCCTTAGGGGCACGTACATGAAGACTTTCCTGCTATCATTGACAAGGTCAAGCCAGATCAGGTAGGGGAGCGGCGACGGCTGCGCATCAACGGCTCGTTCTGCGGCAGCAATGGTCGTTCGGTAGTCTTGGAATCTTGATGTCATTTTTATTTTGATTGATATGCTTTGTATTCGGATGGACTTTTATAATAGATCTATAATTTTTGCACACAAAAAGGTAACATAGTCAACAATAACAAAAAGACAAATGCTACATGCATCAACCTTACAACATCAGGTCTTGATTTGAATGTAGGCGACGGTAGAAGTTGAAGATCAGGTTTGGGGACCTGCTCTGGAACCACGGTGGCCGGAGGAAGTATAGCTGCATCACCATGGCCACCACCCGGAACGGCGTCAGGCACAGTTGAGTATCGTAATCACCAAGAGCATCATGTAGATGGTTGTCACCCTGGGGTCATGCCACCCGGAACTTAGTCCTGATAGTTTTTTGCATATCTAGGTTGTAGATCAATGGCCCGTGCTACCGTTCGTTTGAATATTAATGCATTCCTAGTGAAAACTAAGTTGAAAGATGATGGCACTAACTACACGGACTGGGTCCGTAACTTGAGGATTATCCTCATTGTTGCATAGAAGAATTATGTCCTTGATGCACCGCTCGGTGCAAGGCCTGCTGCGGGAGTAGAAGCTGACGTTGTGAACGTGTGGCAAGCTCGATCTAATGACTACTCATTAGTTCAGTGTGCCATGCTTTACGGCTTAGAATCGTGACTTCAAAGATGTTTTGAACGTCATGGACCATATGAGATGTTCCAGGAGCTGAAGTTGATATTTCAAGCAAATGCCCGAGTTGAGAGATATGAAGTCTCCAACAAATTCTATAGCTGCAAGATGGAGGAGAACAGTTCTGTTAGTGAGCACATACTCAGAATGTCTGGGTACCATAATCACTTGACTCAATTGGGAGTTAATCTTCAGATGATTGTGTCATCGACAGAGTTTTTCAATCACTGCCACCAAGCTACAAAGTCTTCGTGATGAACTACAATATGCAAGGGATGGAAAAGACTATTCCCGAGCTCTTCGCGATGCTACAAGCCGCGGAGTTAGGAATCAAGAAGGAGCATCAAGTGTTGATGGTCAACAAGACCACTAGTTTCAAGAAAAAGAGCAAGGGCATAAAGAAGGGGAACTTCAAAAAGACTGACAAGCATGTTGTCACTCCTGGGAAGAAACCTAAGAATGGACCCAAGCCTGAAACTGAGTGCTTCTACTGCAAAGGGACTGGTCACTGGAAGCGGAACTGCCCCAAGTATTTGGCAGATAAGAAGGAATCCAAAGTGTACAGAGGTATATTTGATGTACATGTTATTGATGTGTACCTTACTAATTCTCGTAGTAGTGCCTGGGTATTTGATACTAGTTCGGTTGCTATATTTGCAACTCGAAGCAGGGACTACAGATTAAATGAAGATTGGCTAAGGACGAGGTGAAGATGCGCGTCGAAAATGGTTCCAAGGTTGATGTAATCGCCGTCGGCACGCTACCTCTACATCTACCTTCGGGGTTAGTTTTAGACCTGAATAATTGTTATTTGGTGCCAGCGTTGAGCATGAACATTATATCTAGATCTTGTTTAGTGCGAGACGGTTATTCATTTAAATTAGAGAATAATGGTTATTCTATTTATATGAGTAATATCTTTTATGGTCATGCACCCTTGAAGAGTGGTCTATTTCTGTTCAATGTTGATCGTGATGATACACATATTCATAATAATGATGCCAAAAGATGCAATGTTGATAATGATAGTGCAACTTATTTGTGCCACTGCCGCTTGGGTCATATCGGTGTAAAGTGCATCAAGAAACTCCACAAAGATGGACTTTTGGAATCACTTGATTATGAATCATTTGATACTTGCGAACCGTGCCTTATGGGCAAGATGACTAAAACTCTGTTCTCCGGAACAATGGAACGAGCTAGTGACTTATTGGAAATAATACATACCGATGTATGTGGTCCGATGAGTGTTGATGCTCGTGGAGGGTATCGTTATTTTCTGACCTTCACAGATGATTTGAGCAGGTATGGGTATATATACTTGATGAAACATTTGAACAGTTCAAAGAATTTCGGAGTGAAGTGGAGAACCATCATAACAAGAAAATAAAGTTTCTACGATCTGATCATGGAGGATAATATTTGAGTTACGAGTTTGGCCTTCATTTAAAACAATGTGGAATAGTTTTCACAACTCACGCCATCTAGAACACCACAGCATAATGGTGTGTTCGAATGTCGTAACCGCACTTTATTGGATGCGACTATGATGTCTCTTACCAATTAACCACTATCGTTTTGGGGTTATGCATTGAAGACAGCTGCATTCACTTTAAACAAGGCATCATCAAAGTCCGTTGAGACGACACCGTATGAACTGTGGTTTGGCAACAAATCTAAGTTGTCGTTTCTTAAAGTTTGGGGATGCGATGCTTATGTCAAAAGGCTTTAGCCCGATAATCTTGAACTCAAATCGGAGAAATGTGACTTCATAGGATACCCTAAGTAAACAATTGGGTACACCTTCTACCACAAGTCTAAAGGCAAGATTTTTGTTGCTAAGAACGGAACCTTTCTAGGAGTTTCTCTCGAAAGAAGTGAGTGGGAGGAAAGTAGAACTTGATGAGGTAATTGTACCTGCTCTCAATTTGAAGCTAGCTCATCCAAGAAATCAGTTTCTGTGATGCCTACACCAACTAGAGAGGAAGTTAATGATAAAGATCATGAAACTACATATCAAGTTGCTACAGAACCTCGTAGGTCTGGCAGAGCATGATCCGCACCAGAGTGGTACGGTAATCCTGTTCTGGAAATCATGATACTTGACCATGACGAACCTATGAACTATGAAGAAGCTATGATGAGCCCAGATTCCGATAAATGGCTTGAGGCCTTGAAATCTGAGATAGGATCCATGTATGAGAACAAAGTGTGGACTTTGGTGGATTTGCCCGATGATCGGCGACCCATAAAGAATAAATGGATCTTCAAGAAGAAGACTGAAGCTGACGTTAATGTTACTGTCTATAAAGCTCGACTTGTTGCAAAGGGTTTTCGACAAGTTCGAGGAGTTGACTACAATGAGACTTTCTCACCCAGAGTGATGCTTAAGTCTGTCCGAATCATGTTAGCAATTGTCGTATTTTATGATTATGAAATCTGGCAAATGGATGTCAAAACTGCATTCCTTAATGGATTTCTTAAAGAAGAGTTGTATATGATGCAACCAGAAGGTTTTGTCGATCCTAAAGGTGCTAACAAAGTGTGCAAGCTCCAGCAATCCATTTATGGACTAGTGCAAGCATCTCGGAGTTGGAATATATGCTTTGATGAGTTGATCAAAGCATATGGTTTTATACAGACTTTTGGAGAAGCCTATATTTACAAGATAGTGAGTGGGAGCTCTATAGCATTTCTAATATTATATGTGGATGACATATTGTTGATTGGAAATGATGTAGAATTTCTGGATAGCATAAAAGGATACTTGACCAAGAGTTTTTCAATGAAAGACCTCGGTGAAGCTATTTACATATTGGTCATCAAGATCTATAGAGATAGATCAAGACGCATACCTTGATAAAGTTTTGAAGAAGTTCAAAATGGATCAGTCAAAGAAAGGGTTCTTGCCTGTGTTACAAGGTGTGAAGTTGAGTTAGACTCAATGCCCGACCACTTCGGAAGACAGAGAGAAAATGAAAGTCATTCCATATGCCTCAGTCATAGGTTCTATCATGTATGCTATGCTATGTACCAGACCTGATGTGTGCCTTGCTATAAGCTTAGCAGGGAGGTACCAAAGTAATCCAGGAGTGGATCACTGGACAGCTGACAAGAACATCCTGAAGTACCTGAAAAGTACTAGGGATATGTTTCTCGTTTATGGAGGTGACAAAGAGCTTTTCGTAAATGGTTACGTTAACGCTAGCTTTGGCACTGATCCGGATGACTCTAAGTCACAATCCGGATACATATTTTTATTGTATGGTGGAGCTGTTAGTTGGTGCAGTTCCAAGCAGAGTATCATGGCGGGATCTACGTGTGAAGCGCAGTACATAGCTGCTTTGGAAGCAGCAAATGAAGGAGTCTTGATGAAGGAGTTCATATCCGATCTAGGTGTAATACCTAGTGCATCGGGTCCAATGAAAATCTTTTGTGACAATATTGGAGCAATTACCTTGGCGAAGGAATCTAGATTTCACAATAAGACCAAACACATCAAGAGACGCTTCAACTCCATCCGAGATTTGGTCAATGAGGTAGACATAGAGATTTCCAAAATACATACGGATCAGAATGTTGCAGACCAGTTGACTAAGCCTCTTCCACGAGCAAAACATGATCAGCACCAAGACTCCATGGGTGTTAGATTCATTACAATGTAATCTAGATTATTGACTCTAGTGCAAGTGGGAGACTGAAGGAAATATGCCCTAGAGGAAATAATAAAGTTGTTATTTTATATTCCTTATTCATGATAAATGTTTATTATTCATGCTAGAATTATATTAATCGGAAACTTGATATATGTTTGAATACATAGACAAAACAAAGTTTCCCTAGTATGCCTCTACTAGACTAGCTCGTTGATCAAAGATGGTTAAGTTTCCTAGCCATGGACATGTGTTGTCATTTGATAACGAGATCACATCATTAGTGGAATGATGTGATGGACAAGACCCATCCGATAGCTTAGCATAATGATCGTTCAGTTTTATTGCTACTGTTTTCTTCATGTCAAATACATATTCCTCCGACTATGAGATTATGCAACTCCCGGACACCGGAGGAATGCCTTGTGTGCTATCAAACGTCACAACCTAGCTGGGTGATTATAAAGATGCTCTACAGGTATCTCCGAAGGTGTTTGTTGGGTTGGCATAGATCAAGATTAGGATTTGTCACTCCGAGTACCGGAGAAGTATCTCTTGGCCCTCTCGGTAATGCACATCATATGAAGCCTTGCAAGCAATGTGACTAATGAGTTAGTTGCGGGATGATCCACTACGGAACGAGTAAAGAGACTTGCCGGTAACGAGATTGAACTAGGTATGAAGATATTGACGATCGAATCTCGGGCAAGTAACATATTGATGACAAAGGGAATAACTATACTGACATTGCAGTTCGACCGATAAAGATCTTTGTCGAATATGTGGGAACCAATATGAGCATCCAGGTTCCGCTATTGGTTATTGACCAGAGAGGTGTATCGGTCATGTCTACATGGTTCTCGAACCCGTAGGGTCCGCATGCTTAACGTTCGATGACGATTGGTATTATATGAGTTATGTGTTTTGGTGACCGAAGGTTGTTTGGGGTCCCGGATGAGATCACGGACATGACGAGGAGTCTCGAAATGGTCGAGAGGTGAAGATTGATATATTGGAAGGTTACATTTGGACACCGGAATGGTTTCGGGAAGTTTCAGATGTTTTTCGGAGTACCGGGAGGTTACCGGAACCCCCAGGGGAAGTAATGGGCCAACATGGGCCATAGGGGAGAGAGAGGGAAGCCCACAAGGGGTGGAGCGCCTCCCTCCCATGGGCTGTCTAAATTGGACAAGGGGAAGGGGGCACGGCCCCCCTTTCCTTTCGCCCTCTCCCTCTCCTTCCCTCCTTCCACCTCCATGAGAAGGAAAAAAGGGGGGCGAATCCTACTAGGAGTGGAGTCCTAGTAGGACCCCCCCCCCCGGCGCCCCACTTGGTGGCCGCCTCCTCCTCCCCTCCTTTATATACGGGTGCAGGGGGCACCCCAAAGACACACCAATTGTTTAGCCATGTGCGGTGCCCCCTCCACCGTTTACTCCTCAGGTCATATCGTTGTAGTGCTTAGGCGAAGCCCTGCGCGGATCACTTCACCAACACCGTCATCACGCCTCCATGCTGACGGAACTCGTCGACTCCATAGACACTCTGCTGGATCAAGAGTTCGAGGGACGTCATCGAGCTGAACGTGTGCAGAACCCGGAGGTGCCGTACGTTCGGTACTTGATCGGTTGATTCGAGAAGACGTTCGACTACATCAACTACGTTAAGTTAACGCTTCCACTTTCGGTCTATGAGGGTACATGGACACACTCTCCCCCTATCTTTGCTATGCTTCTCCTAGATAGATCTTGCGTGCACGTAGGAATTTTTTTGAAATTGCATGCTATGTTTCCCAACATGCCCTACAGGTCAAGGGGAGATTCATCTAGAAAATGCTTTAAGGAGTTCTTGTCTATGGAAAAAGGAGTACATCAAGCTTCCAAACTAGACGACTCCTCTTCCTCCTACGCCGCGTCAAGGCACTCCGTCTCCTCCTCCTCCTCCCCCTCTGGCGAGTCAGGGCACTCCGCCTCCTCCGGTGCATGAGGGCACTCCGCCTCCTCCAGCGTGTATGTGGACTCCGCCGCGTCAGCCACGAAGGAAGAGAGATGCCGCCGCTTTGGCGACTAGCAATACAAGCGGCGGGAAGAAATACAGATTTGGTTCAAGCCTGAAGCCTCTTCCAAAGTTACCATATGAGAGGACTGACCAGGAAACCGATGAAGGCGTGGAAGCCGAAGTGCTGGTCCATTTTGATTGGAAACCTCCACCTCCGAAGGAAACGGTAAATCTGGTGAAAGCGAAGCGCACTCTGCATGCCCTTAAGAGACCACCACTGCCTCCGTTGGATTCCAACTACGAGCTCTGTATTACAAAGACATATGAAGATGCGCGGCGGTCGGGAAGTACTTGAAGTGATGAAAAATTAGCAGAACGAAGAAGTGGGAAAACAATTCCCCATCTCGGCGAACAGGTGAAGCAATCATGCCTCCCACTCAAGGTGTCTAGCTGTTGGGGAATGTAGTAATTTCAAAAAAGTTCCTACGCACACGCAAGATCATGGTGATGTATAGCAACGAGAAGGGGAGTGTATCTTCATACCCTTGAAGATCGCTAAGCGGAAGCGTTTATCAACGCGGTAAATGTAGTCGTACGTCTTCACGATCCGACTTATCCAAGTACCGAACGCACGACACCTCTGAGTTCTGCACACGTTCAGCTCGATGACGTCCTCGCCTTCTCGATCCAGCAAGACGGGCGAAGTAGTAGATGAGTTCCGGCAGCACGACGGCGTGGTGACGGTGTTGGTGAAGAACAATCTCCACAGGGCTTCGCCTAAGCACTACGGAAACTATGACGGAGGATAAACTAGAGGGGACGGGGTTGCCGGCACACGACTCGGTGTTTCTTGATGTGTCTTTGGTGCTAGCCCTGCCCCTCTATTTATAGGTTGAGCCTTGGGGTCGAAACTTGGAGTAAAAGCCTCCACAAAATCGGTTTCACCCGAAAGGCAAGAGTCCTTCTCGGACTCCAGGGCCAGACGCCAGGGTTCCCGGCGTCTGGACCCAGACGCCAGGCACCCTGGCGTCTGGACCATGGACTCCGCAAAACTTCTTTTGCGCTTTCCAAAAACCTTGTGGGCTTTCCCCTTTGGCCCAAATAACGTGTTCTCGTACCCAAACATTTCGGGAAACATCCGGAACTCCTTCCGGTGAATTCCGGAATCCTTCCGGAGGTCAAACACTATTATCCCATATATCAAACTTTATCTCCGGACCATTCCGGAGTTCCTCGTCATGTCCATGATCTCATCCGGGACCGCGAACAACATTCGGTCACCAACATACATAACTCATATAATACTATATCGTCAACGAAACGTTAAGCGTGCGGACCCTACGGGTTCGAGAACTATGTAGACATGACCGAGACACGTTTCTGGTCAATAACCAATAGCGGGACCTAGATGCCCATATTGGCTCCCACATATTCTACGAACATCTTTATCGGTCAAACCGCATAACAACATACGTTGTTCCCTTTTTCATCGGTATGTTACTTGCCCGAGATTCGACCGTCGGTATCTCAATACCTAGTTCAATCTCGTTACCGGCAAGTCTCTTTACTCGTTCCATAATACATCATCCCGCAACTAACTCATTAGTTGCAATGCTTGCAAGGCTTTAAGTGATGTGCATTACCGAGTGGGCCCAGAGATACCTCTTCGACAATCGGAGTGACAAATCCTAATCTCGAAATACGCCAACCCAACAAGTACCTTCGGAGACACCTGTAGAGCACCTTTATAATCACCCAGTTATGTTGTGATGTTTGGTAGCACACAAAGTGTTCCTCCGGAAAACGGGAGTTGCATAATCTCATAGTCATAGGAATATGTATAAGTCATGAAGAAAGCAATAGCAACATACTAAACGATCGAATGCTAAGCTAACGGAATGGGTCAAGTCAATCACATCATTCTCCTAATGATGTGATCCCGTTAATCAAATGACAACTCATGTCTATGGTTAGGAAACTTAACCATCTTTGATTCACGAGCTAGTCAAGTAGAGGCATACTAGTGACACTCTGTTTGTCTATGTATTCATACATGTATTATGTTTCCGGTTAATACAATTCTAGCATGAATAATAAACATTTATCATGATATAAGGAAATAAATAATAACTTTATTATTGCCTCTAGGGCATATTTCCTTCAGTCTCCCACTTGCACTAGAGTCAATAATCTAGTTCACATCGCCATGTGATTTAACACCAATATTCACATCTGTATGTGATTAAAACCCATAGTTCACATCGTCATGTGATCAACACCCAAAAGGTTTACTAGAGTCAATAATCTAGTTCACATCGCTATGTGATTAACACCCAAAGAGTACTAAGGTATGATCATGTTTTTCTCGTGAGAGAAGTTTAGTCAATGGGTCTGTCACATTCAGAGCCGTATGTATTTTGCAAATATTCTATGTCTACAATGCTCTGCACGGAGCTACTCTAGCTAATTGCTCCCACTTTTAATATGTATCCAGATTAAGACTTAGAGTCATCTGGATCAGTGCCAAAACTTGTATCGACGTAACCTTTTACGACGAACCTTTTGTCACCTCCATAATTGAGAAACATATCCTTATTCCACTAAGGATAATTTTGACCAATGTCCAGTGATCTACTCCTAGATCACTATTGTACTCCCTTGCCAAACCAGGGCAGAGTATACAATAGGTCTGGTCCATAGCATGGCATACTTTTATAAAACCTACGACTGAAGCATAGGGAATGACTTTCATTCTCTTTCTATTTTCTGTTGTGGTCGGGATTTGAGTCTTACTCAATTTCATACCTTTGCAACACAGGCAAGAACTATTTCTTTGATTGTTCCATTTTGAACTACTTCAAAATCTTGTCAAGCTATGTACTCATTAAAAATCTTTATCAAGCGTCTTGATCTATCTCAATAGATCTTGATGCTCAATATGTAAGTAGCTTTACTGAGGTCTTTCTTTTAAAGAACTCCTTTCAAACACTCCTTTATGCTTTGCAGAATAATTCTATATTAGTTCCGATCAACAATATGTCATTCACATATACTTATCAGAAATGCTATAATGCTCCCACTCACTTTCTTGTAAATACAGGCTTCACCGTAAGTCTGTACAAAACTATATGCTTTGATCAACTTATCAAAGCGTATATTCCAACTCTGAGATGCTTGCACCAGTCCATAGATGGATCGCTGGAGCTTGCACATTTTGTTAGCACCTTTAGGATTGACAAAACCTTCTGTTTGCATCATATACAACTCTTCTTTAAGAAAACCATTAAGGAATGCAGTTTTGACATTCATTTACCAGATTTCATAAAATGTGGCAATTGCTAACATGATTCGGACAGACTTAAGCATCGCTACAGTTGAGAAAATCTCATTGTAGTCAACACCTTGAACTTGTCAAAAACCTTTTTGCGACAAGTCGAGCTTTGTAGATAGTAACACTACTATCAACGTCCGTCTTCCTCTTGAAGATCCATTTATTCTCTACGGTTTGCCGATCATCGGGCAAGTCCACCAAAGTCCACACTTTGTTCTCATACATGGATCCTATCTCAGATTTCATGGCCTCCAGCCATTTTGCGGAATCTGGGCTCATCATCGCTTCCTCATAGTTCGTAGGTTCGCCATGGTCAAGTAACACGACTTCCAGAATAGGATTACCGTACCACTCTAGTGCGGATCTTACTCTGGTAGACCTACGAGGTTCAGTAGAAATTTGATCAGAAGTTTCATGATCATCATCATTAGCTTCCTCACTAATTGGTGTAGGAATCACTAGAACTAATTTCAGTGATGAACTATTTTCCAATTCAGGAGAAGGTACAATTACCTTATCAAGTTCTTCTTTCCTCCCACTCACTTCTTTCGAGAGAAACTCCTTCTCTAGAAAGGATCCATTCTTAGCAACGAATGTTTTGCCTTCGGATCTGTGATAGAAGGAGTACCCAACAGTTTCCTTTGGGTATTCTATGAATACGCACTTCTCTGATTTGGGCTTGAGCTTATCAGGTTGAAAACCTTTTTCATATAAGCATCGCAACTCCAAACTTTAAGAAACGACAGCTTAGGTTTACTACTAAACCATAGTTCATACGATGTCGTCTCAACGGATTTAGATGGTGCCCATTTAACGTGAATGCAGCTGTTCTAATGCATAACCCCAAAACAATAGTGGTAAATCAGTAAGAGACATCATAGATCGCACCATATCCAATAAAGTGCGGTTACAACGTACGGACACACCATAACGTTGTGGTGTTCCAGGTGGCGTGAGCTGTGAAACTATTCCACATTGTTTTATATGAAGGCCAAACTTGTAACTCCAATATTCATCTTCGCGATCAGATCGCAGAAACTTTATTTTCTTGTTATGATGATTTTTCCACTTCACTTTGAAATTCTTTGAACCTTTCAACTATCTCAGACTTATGTTTCATCAAGTTGATATACCCATATCTGCTCAAATCATCTTGTGAAGGTCAGAAAATAACGATACTTGCCACAAGCATCAACACTCATTGGATCGCATCCAGCGGTATGTATTATTTCCAATAAGTCAGTAGCTTGTTCCATTGTTCCGGAGAACAGAGTTTTAGTCACCTTGCCCAAAAGGCACGGTTCGCAAGCATCAAATGATTCATAACCAAGTGATTCCGAAAATCCATCTTTATGGAGTTTCTTCATGCGCTTTGCACCAATATGACCCAAACGGCAGTGCCACAAATAAGTTGCACTATCATTATTAACTTTGCATCTTTTGGCATTAATATTATGAATATGTGTATCACTACGATCGAGATCCAACAAACTATTTTCATTGGGTGTATGACCACTAAAGGTTTTATTCATGTAAACAGAACAACAATTATTTTCTGACTTTAAATGAATAACCATATTGCAATAAACATGATCAAATCATATTCATGCTCAACGCAAACGCTAAATAACATTTATTTAGGTTTAACACTTATCCCGGAAGTTTAGGGAGTGTGCGATGATGATCATATCAATCTTGGAACTACTTCCAACACTCATCGTCACTTCCCCTTCAACTAGTCTCCGTTTATTCTGCAACTCCTGTTTCGAGTTACTAATCTTAGCAACCGAACAAGTATCAAATACTCAGGGGCTACTATAAACACTAGTAAGGCACATATCAATAACCTGTATATAAAATATACCCTTGTTCACTTTGCCATCCTTCTTATCCACCAAATGTTTAGGGCATTTCCACTTCCAGTGACCATTTCCTTTGCAGTGTAAGCACTCAGTTTCAGACTTTGGTCCAGCTTTGGTCTTCTTCATGGGAGTGACAACTTGTTTGCCATTCTACTTGAAGTTTCTCTTTCTTTCCCTTTGCCCTTTTCTTGAAACTAGTGGTCTTGTCAATCATCAACACTTGATTATCTTTCTTGATTTCTACCTTCGTCGATTTCAACATCACGAAGAGCTCGAGAATCATTTTTGTCATCCCTTGCATACTATAGTTCATCACGAAGTTCTAGTAACTTAGTGATGGTGACTAGAGAATTCTGTCAATCACTATTTTATCTGGAAGATTAACTCCCACTTGATTCAAGCGATTGAAGTATCCAGACAATCTGAACACATGCTCACTAGTTGAGCGATTCTCCTCCATCTTTTAGCTATAGAACTTGTTGGAGACTTCATATCTCTCAACTCGCATATTTGCTTGAAATATTAACTTCAATTCCTGGAACATCTCATATGGTCCATGACGTTCCAAACGTCTTTGAGGTCCCGATTCTAAGCCGTTAAGCATGGTGCACTAAACTATCAAGTAGTCATCATATTGAGCTAGCCAACGTTCATAACGTCTGCATCTGCTCCTGCAATAGGTTTGTCACCTAGCGGTGCATCAAGGACATAATTCTTCTGTGCAGCAATGAGAATAAACCTCAGATCACGGATCCAATCCGCATCATTGCTACTAACATCTTTCAACACAGTTTTCTCTAGGAACATATCAAAATAAACATATTAAAGCAACAACGCGAGCTATTGATCTATAACATAATTTGTAAAATACTACCAGGACTAAGTTCATGATAAATTAAAGTTCAATTAATCATATTACTTAAGAACTCCCACTTAGACAGACATCTCTCTAGTCATCTAAGTGATCACGTGATCCAAATCAACTAAACCATGTCCGATCATCACATGAGATGGAGTAGTTTCAATGGTGAACATCACTATGTTGATCATATCTACTATATGATTCACATTCGGCCTTTCGGTCTCCGTGTTCCGAGGCTATATATGTTATATGCTAGGCTCGTCAAGTTTAACCTGAGTATTCCGCGTGTGCAACTGTTTTGCACCCGTTGTATTTGAACGTAGAGCCTATCACACCCGATCATCACGTGGTGTCTCAGCACGAAGAACTTTCGCAACGGTGCATACTCAGGGAGAGCACTTCTTGATAATTTTTAGTGAGAGATCATCTTAAAATGCTACCGTCAATCAAACCAAGATAAGATGCATAAAGGATAAACATCACATGCAATCAATATAAGTGATATGATATGGCCATCATCATCTTGTGCTTGTGATCTCCATCTCCGAAGCACCGTCGTGATCACCATCGTCACTGGTGCGACACCTTGATCTCTATCGTAGCATCGTTGTCGTTACGCCATCTATTGCTTCTACGACTATCGCTACCGCTTAGTGATAAAGTAAAGCAATTACGGGGCGTTTGCATTTCATACAATAAAGCGACAACCATATGGCTCCTGCGAGTTGCCGATAACTTCGGTTAAAAAACATGATCATCTCATACAATAAAATATAGCATCACGTCTTGACCATATCACATCACAACACGCCCTGCAAAAACAAGTTAGACGTCCTCTACTTTGTTGTTGCAAATTTTACGTGGCTGCTACGGGCTGAGCAAGAACCGTTCTTACCTACGCATCAAAACCACAACGATAGTTCGTCAAGTTAGTGCTGTTTTAACCTTCGCAAGGACCGGGCGTAGCCACACTCGGTTCAACTAAAGTTGGAGAAACAGACACCCGCTAGTCACCTGTGTGCAAAGCACGGCGGTAAAACCAGTCTCGCGTAAGCGTACGCGTAATGTCGGTCCGGGCCGCTTCATCCAACAATACCGCTGAACCAAAGTATGACATGTTGGTAAGCAGTATGACTTGTATCACCCACAACTCACTTGTGTTCTACTCGTGCATATAACATCAACGCATAAAACCTAGGCTCTGATACCACTGTTGGGAACGTAGTAATTTCAAAAAAATTCCTACGCACACGCAAGATCATGGTGATGTGTAGCAACGAAAAGGGAAGTGTATCTTCATACCCTTGAAGATCACTAAGCGGAAGCGTTTATCAACGCGGTTGATGTAGTCGTACGTCTTCACGATCCAACCGATCCAAGTACCGAACGCACGGCACCTCCGAGTTCTGCACACGTTCAGCTTGATGACGTCCTCGGCTTCTAGATCCAGCAAGACGGGCGAAGTAGTAGATGAGTTCCGGCAGCACGACGGCGTGGTGATGGTGTTGGTGAAGAACAATCTCCGCAGGGCCTCGCCTAAGCACTACGGAAACTATGACGGAGGATAAACTAGAGGGACGGGGTTGCCGGCACACGGCTTGGTGTTTCTTGATGAGTCTTTGGTGCTAGCCCTGCCCCTCTATTTATATGTTGAGCCTTGGGGTCGAAACTTGGAGTAAAAGCCTCCACAAAGTCGGTTTCACCCGAAAGGCAAGAGTCCTTCTCGGACTCCAGGGCCAGACGCCAGGGTTCCCGGCGTCTGGACCCATACGCCAGGGAACCTGGCGTCTGGCCCCTGGACTCCGCAAAACTTCCTTTTGCGCTTTCCAAAAACCATGTGGGCTTTCCCCTTTGGCCCAAATAATGTGTTCTCGTACCCAAACATTTCGGGAAACATCCAGAACTCCTTCCGGTGAATTCCGGAATCCTTCCGGAGGTCAAACACTATTATCCCATATATCAAACTTTATCTCCGAACCATTCCGGAGTTCCTCGTCATGTCCATGATCTCATCCGCGACTCCGAACAACATTTGGTCACCAACATACATAACTCATATAATACTATATCGTCAACGAAATGTTAAGCGTGTGGACCCTATGGGTTCGAGAACTATGTAGACATGACCGAGACACGTTTCCGGTCAATAACCAATAGAGGGACCTGGATGCCCATATTGGCTCCCACATATTCTACGAACATCTTTATCGGTCAAACTGCATAACAACACACGTTGTTCCCTTTGTCATCGGTATGTTACTTGCCCGAGATTCGATCGTCGGTATCTCAATACCTAGTTCAATCTCGTTACCGGCAAGTCTCTTTACTCGTTCCATAATACATCATCCCGCAACTAACTCATTAGTTGCAATGCTTGCAAGGCTTTAAGTGATGTGCATTACCGAGTGGGCCCAGAGATACCTCTCCGACAATCGGAGTGACAAATCCTAATCTCGAAATACGCCAACCCAACAAGTACCTTCGGAGACACCTGTAGAGCACCTTTATAATCACCCAGTTACGTTGTGACGTTTGGTAGCACACAAAGTGTTCCTCCGGTAAACGGGAGTTGCATAATCTCATAGTCATAGGAACATGTATAAGTCATGAAGAAAGCAATAGCAACATACTAAACGGTCGAATGCTAAGCTAAAGGAATGGGTCAAGTCAATCACATCATTCTCCTAATGATGTGATCCCGTTAATCAAATGACAACTCATGTCTATGGTTAGGAAACTTAACCATCTTTGATTCACGAGCTAGTCAAGTAGAGGCATACTAGTGACACTCTGTTTGTCTGTGTATTCACACATGTATTATGTTTCCGGTTAATACAATTCTAGCATGAATAATAAACATTTATCATGATATAAGGAAATAAATGATAACTTTATTATTGCCTCTAGGGCATATTTCCTTCACTAGCGATATCGTCGCTAATCATACGGGTCTAGTGCCCGGTGAAGGAAATATGCCCTAGAGGCAATAATAAAGTTATTATTTATTTCCTTATTTCATGATAAATGTTTATTATTCATGCTAGAATTGTATTAACCGGAAACATAATACATGTGTGAATACATAGGCAAACGTAGTGTCACTAGTATGCCTCTACTTGACTAGCTCGTTTATCAGAGATGGTTATGTTTCCTAGCCATGGACAAAAGAGTTGTCATTTGATTAACGGGATCACATCATTAGGAGAATGATGTGATTGACTTGACCCATTCCGTTAGCTTAGCACTTGATCGTTTAGTATGTTGCTATTGCTTTCTTCATGACTTATACATGTTCCAGTAACTATGAGATTATGCAACTCCCATTTACCGGAGGAACACTTTGTGTGCTACCAAACGTCACAACGTAACTGGGTGATTATAAAGGTGCTCTACAGGTGTATCCGAAGGTACATGTTGGGTTGGCGTAATTCGAGATTAGGTTTTGTCACTCCGATTGTCGGAGAGGTATCTCTGGGCCCTCTCAGTAATGCACATCATTATAAGCCTTGCAAGCAATGTGACCAATGAGTTGGTTAAGGGATGATGCATTACAGAATGAGTAAAGAGACTTGCCGGTAACGAGATTGAACTAGGTATTGGATACCGACGATCGAATCTCGGGCAAGTAACATACCGATGACAAAGGGAACAACGTATGTTGTTATGCGGTTTGACCGATAAAGATCTTCATAGAATATGTAGGAGCCAATATGAGCATCCAGGTTCCGCTATTGGTTATTGACCAAGAATAGTTCTAGGTCATGTCTACATAGTTCTCGAACCCGTAGGGTCCGCATGCTTAACGTTATGATGACAGTTATATTATGAGTTTATGAGTTTTGATGTACCGAAGGAGTTCGGAGTCCCGGATGAGATCGGGGACATGACGAGGAGTCTCGAAATGGTCGAGACGTAAAGATCGATATATTGGACGACTATATTTGGAGTTCGGAAAGGTTCCGAGTGATTCGGGTATTTATCGGAGTACCGGAGAGTTACGGGAATTCGCCGGGGAGAAGTATTGGGCCTTATTGGGCCCTGCGGGAAAGAGAGAGGGGCTGCCTAGGGCAGGCTTCGCGCCCCCCCATGGCCTGGTCCGAATTCGACTAGGGGGAGGGGCCGCACCCCCTCCTTCCTTCCCTTCTTTCTTCCCCTTCCTTGTCTCCTACTCCTAATACATGGAAGGACTCCTAGTTGGACTAGGAAAGGGGGAATCCTACTCCCGGTGGGAGTAGGACTCCCCATGGCGCGCCATAGTAGAGGGCCGGCCTCCTCCTCCCTCCCTCCTTTATATACGGGGGCAGGGGGCACCCCATGGACACACAAGTTGATCTACGGATCGTTCCTTAGCCGTGTGCGGTGCCCCCTTCCACCATATTCCACCTCGGTCATATCGTCGCGAAGCTTAGGCGAAGCCCTGCGCCGGTAGAACATCAAGATCGTCACCACGCCGTCGTGCTGACGGAACTCTCCCTCGACACTCAGCTGGATCGGAGTTCAAGGGACGTCATCGAGCTGAACGTGTGCTAAACTCGGAGGTGCCGTACGTTCGGTACTTGGATCGGTCGGATCGTGAAGACGTACGACTACATCAACCGCGTTGTCATAACGCTTCCGCTTACGGTCTACGAGGGTACGTGGACATACACTCTCCCCTCTCGTTGCTATATCATCACCATGATCTTGCGTGTGCGTAGGAATTTTTTTGAAATTACTACGTTCCCCAACAGTGGCATCAGAGCCAGGTTTTTATGCGTTGATGTTATATGCACGAGTAGAACACAAGTGAGTTGTGGACGATATAAGTCATACTGCCTACCAGCATGTCATACTTTGGTTCAGCGGTATTGTTGGATGAAGCGGCCCGGACCGACATTACGCGTACGCTTACGCGAGACTGGTTTTACCGTCGTGCTTTGCACACAGGTGACTAGCGGGTGTCTGTTTCTCCAACTTTATTTGAACCGAGTGTGGCTACGCCCGGTCCTTGTGAAGGTTAAAACGGAGTCTATTTGACAAACTATCGTTGTGGTTTTTGATGCGTAGGTAAGAACGGTTCTTGCTAAGCCCGTAGCGGCCACGTAAAATTTGCAACAACAAAGTAGAGGACGTCTAACTTGTTTTTGCAGGGCATGTTGTGATGTGATATGGTCAAGACGTGATGCTATATTTTATTGTATGAGATGATCATGTTTTGTAACCGAAGTTATCGGCAACTGGCTGGAGCCATATGGTTGTCGCTTTATTGTATGAAATGCAAACGCCCTGTAATTGCTTTACTTTATCACTAAGCGGTAGCGATAGTCGTAGAAGCAATAGATGGCGTAAACGACAACGATGCTACGATGGAGATCAAGGTGTCGCGCCGGTGACGATGGTGATCACGACGGTGCTTCGAAGATGGAGATCCCAAGCACAAGATGATGATGGCCATATCATATCACTTATATTGATTGCATGTGATGTCTATCCTTTATGCATCTTATCTTGCTTTGATTGACGGTAGCATTTTAAGATGATCTCTCACTAAATTATCAAGAAGTGTTCTCCCTGAGTATGCACCGTTGCCAAAGTTCGTCGTGCCCAGACACCACGTGATGATCGGGTGTGATAAGCTCTACGTCCATCTACAACGGGTGCAAGCCAGTTTGCACACGCGGAATACTCAGGTTAAACTTGACGAGCCTAGCATATGCAGATATGGCCTCGGAACACGGAGACCGAAAGGTCGAGCGTGAATCATATAGTAGATATGATCAACATAGTGATGTTCACCATTGAAAACTACTCCATCTCACGTGATGATCGGTTATGGTTTAGTTGATTTGGATCACGTGATCACTTAGATGACTAGAGAGATGTCTGTCTAAGTGGGAGTTCTTAAGTAATATGATTAATTGAACTTAAATTTATCATGAACTTAGTCCTGGTAGTATTTTGCAAATTATGTTGTAGATCAATAGCTTGCGTTGTTGCTTTCATATGTTTATTTTGATATGTTCCTAGAGAAAATTGTGTTGAAAATGTTAGTAGCAATGATGCGGATTGGATCCGTGATCTGAGGTTTATCCTCATTGCTGCACAGAAGAATTATGTCCTTAATGCACCGCTAGGTGACAGACCTATTGCAGGAGCAGATGCAGACGTTATGAACGTTTGGCTAGCTCAATATGATGACTACTTGATAGTTTAGTGCACCATGCTTAACGGCTTAGAATCGGGACTTCAAAGACGTTTTGAACGTCATGGACCATATGAGATGTTCCAGGAATTGAAGTTAATATTTCAAGCAAATACCCGAGTTGAGAGATATGAAGTCTCCAACAAGTTCTATAGCTAAAAGATGGAGGAGAATCGCTCAACTAGTGAGCATGTGCTCAGATTGTCTGGGTACTTCAATCGCTTGAATCAAGTGGGAGTTAATCTTCCAGATAAGATAGTGATTGACAGAATTCTCTAGTCACCATCACTAAGTTACTAGAACTTCGTGATGAACTATAGTATGCAAGGGATGACGAAAACGATTCCCGAGCTCTTCGTGATGTTGAAATCGACGAAGGTAGAAATCAAGAAAGAGCATCAAGTGTTGATGATTGACAAGACCACTAGTTTCAAGAAAAGGGCAAAGGGAAAGAAAGGGAACTTCAAGTGGAAAGACAAGCAAGTTGTCACTCCTGCGAAGAAGCCCGAAGCTGGACCATAGCCTGAAACTGAGTGCTTACACTGCAAAGGAAATGGTCACTGGAAGCGGAAATGCCCTGAATATTTGGTAGATAAGAAGGATGGCAAAGTGAACAAGGGTATATTTGATATACATGTTATTGATATGTGCCTTACTAGTGTTTATAGTAGCCCCTGAGTATTTGATACTTGTTCGGTTGCTAAAATTAGTAACTCGAAACAGGAGTTACAAAATAAACAGAGACTAGTTGAAGGGGAAGTGACGATGAGTGTTGGAAGTAGTTCCAAGATTGATATGATCATCATCGCACACTCCTTATACTTTCGGGATTAGTGTTAAATCTAAATAAATGTTATTTGGCGTTTGCGTTGAGCATGAATATGATTTGATCATGTTTATTGCAATACGGTTATTCATTTAAAACCAGAGAATAATTGTTGTTCTGTTTACATGAATAAAACCTTCAATGGTCATACACCCAATGAAAATAGTTTGTTGGATCTCGATCGTAGTGATACACATATTCATAATATTGAGCCAAAAGATGCAAAGTTAATAATGATAGTGCAACTTATTTGTGGCACTGCCGTTTGGGTCATATCGGTGTAAAGCGCATGAAGAAACTCCATAAAGATGGATTTTCGGAATCACTTGGTTATGAATCATTTGATGCTTGCGAACCGTGCCTTTTGGGCAAGATGACTAAAACTCCGTTCTTCGGAACAATGGAACGAGCTACTGACTTATTGGAAATAATACATACTGATGTATGCAGACCAATGAGTATGAAGGCTCGTGGCAAGTATCGTTATTTTCTGACCTTCACAAGATGATTTGAGCAGATATGGGTATAACTACTTGATGAAAGATAAGTCTGAAATAGTTGAAAGGTTCAAAGAATTTCAGAGTGAAGTGGAAAATCATCGTAACAAGAAAATAAAGTTTCTGCGATCTGATCGCGGAGAGAATATTTGAGTTACGAGTTTGGTCTTCAATTAAAACAATGTGGAATAGTTTCACAGCTCACGCCACCTGGAACACCACAACGTTATGGTGTGTCCGAACGTCGTAACCGCACTTTATTAGATATGGTGCGATCTATGATGTCTCTTACTGATTTACCAATATTGTTTTGGGGTTATGCATTAGAGACAGCTGCATTCACATTAAAAGGGCACCATCTAAATCCATTGAGACGACAACATATGAACTGTGGTTTAGCAAGAAACCCAAGTTGTCGTTTCTTAAAGTTTGGGGCTGCGATGCTTATGTGAAAAAGTTTCATCCTGATAAGCTCGAACCCAAATCGGAGAAGTGCGTCTTCATAGAATACCCAAAGGAAATAGTTGGGTACACCTTCTATCACAGATCCGGAAGGCAAGATATTCGTTGCTAAAATGGATCCTTTCTAGAGAAGGATTTTCTCTCTAAAGAAGTGAGTGGGAGGAAAGTAGAACTTCATGAGGTAACTGTACCTGTTCCCTTATTGGAAAGTAGTTCATCACAAAAATCAGTTCCTGTGACAAATACACCAATTAGTGAGGAAGCTAATGATATTGATCATGAAACTTCAGATCAAGTTACTACAGAACCTCGTAGGTCTTCCAGAGTAAGATCCGCACCAGAGTGGTGTAGTAATCATGTTCTGGAAGTCATGTTGCTAGACCATGATGAACCTACGAACTATGAGGAAGCGATGATGAGCCCAGATTCCGCGAAATGGCTTGAGGCCATAAAATCTGAGATATGATCCATGTATGAGAACAAAGTATGGACTTTGATTGACTTGCTCGATGATCACCAAGCCATGTTAAATGAATGGATCTTCAAGAGGAAGACGGACACTGATAGTAGTATTACTATCTGCCAAGCTCGACTTGTTGCGAAAGGTTTTCAACAAGTTCAAGGTGTTGAATACGATGAGATTTTCTCACTCGTATCGATGCTTAAGTCTGTCTGAATCATGTTAGCAATTGCCACATTTTATGAAATCTGGCAAATGGATGTCAAAACTGCATTCCTTAATGGATTTATTAAAGAAGAGTTGTATATGATGCAACCAAAAGGTTTTGTCAATCCTAAAAGGTGCTAACAAAATGTGCAAACTCCAGCGATCCATCTATGGACTGGTGCAAGCATCTCGGAGTTGGAATATACGCTTTGATAAGTTGATCAAAGCATATAGTTTTATATGGACTTACGATGAAGCCTGTATTTACAATAAAGTGAGTGGGAGCACTACAGCCTTTCTGATTAGTATATGTGAGTGACATATTGTTGATCAGAAATGATGTAGAATTTTTCTGCAAAGCATAAAGGAGTGTTTTAAAGGAGTTCTTTAAAAGAAAGACCTCAGTAAAAGCTACTTACATATTGAGCATCAAGATCTATTGAGATAGATCAAGACGCTTGATAAGATTTTCAATGAGTACATACCTTGGCAAGATTTTGAAATAGTTCAAAATGGAACAGTCAAAGAAAGAGTTCTTGCCTGTGTTGCAAAGGTATGAAATTGAGTAAGACTCAAATCCCGACCACAGCAGAAAATAGAAAGAGAATGAAAAGTCATTCCCTATGCCTCAGTCATAGGTTCTATAAAGTATGCTATGCTATGTACCAGACCTATTGTATACCTTGCTCTGAATTTGGCAAGGGAGTACAATAGTGATCTAGGAGTAGATCACTGGACATTGGTCAAGAATATCCTTAGTGAGGACTAAGGAAATGTTTCTCGATTATGGAGGTGATAAAAGAGCCCGTCGTAAAAGTTACATCAGTGCAAGCTTTTACACTGATCCAGATGACTCTAAGTCTCAATCTGGATACATATTGAAAGTGGGAGCAATTAGCTAGAGTAGCTCCGTGCAGAGCATTGTAGACATAGAATATTTGCAAAATACATACGGCTCTGAATGTGACAGACCCGTTGACTAAGCTTCTCTCACGAGCAAAACATGATCACACCTTAGTACTCTTTGGGTGTTAATCACATAGCGATGTGAACTAGATTATTGACTCTAGTAAACCCTTTGGGTGTTGGTCACATGATGATGTGAACTATGGGTGTTAATCATATACAGATATGAATATTGGTGTTAAATCACATGGCGATGTGAACTAGATTATTGACTCTAGTGCAAGTGGGAGACTGAAGGAAATATGCCCTAGAGGCAATAATAAAGTTATTATTTATTTCCTTATTTCATGATAAATGTTTATTATTCATGCTAGAATTGTATTAACCGGAAACATAATACATGTGTGAATACATAGACAAACATAGTGTCACTAGTATGCCTCTACTTGACTAGCTCGTTTATCAGAGATGGTTATGTTTCCTAGCCATGGACAAAAGAGTTGTCATTTGATTAACGGGATCACATCATTAGGAGAATGATGTGATTGACTTGACCCATTCCGTTAGCTTAGCACTTGATCGTTTAGTATGTTGCTATTGCTTTCTTCATGACTTATACATGTTCCTGTAACTATGAGATTATGCAACTCCCGTTTACCGGAGGAACACTTTGGGTACTACCAAACGTCACAACGTAACTGGGTGATTATAAAGGAGTACTACAGGTGTCTCCGAAGGTACATGTTGAGTTGGCGTATTTCGAGATTAGGTTTTGTCACTCCGATTGTCGGAGAGGTATCTCTGGGCCCTCTCGGTAATGCACATCATTATAAGCCTTGCAAGCAATGTGACCAATGAGTTGGTTACGGGATGATGCATTACAGAACGAGTAAAGAGACTTGCCGGTGACGAGATTAAACTAGGTATTGGATACCGATGATCGAATCTCGGGCAAGTAACATACCGATGACAAAGGGAACAACGTATGTTGTTATGCGTTTGACCGATAAAGATCTTCGTAGAATATGTAGGAGCCAATATGGGCATCCAGGTCCCGCTATTGGTTATTGACCGAGAATAGTTCTAGGTCATGTCTACATAGTTCTCGAACCCGTAGGGTCCGCACGCTTAAGGTTTCGATGACAGTTATATTATGAGTTTATGAGTTTTGATGTACCGAAGGAGTTCGGAGTCCCGGATGAGATCAGGGACATGACGAGGAGTCTCGAAATGGTCGAGATGTAAAGATCGATATATTGGACGACTATATTCGGAGTTCGGAAAGGTTCCGAGTGATTCGGGTATTTTTCGGAGTACCGGAGAGTTACGGGAATTCGCCGGGGAGAAGTATTGGGCCTTATTGGGCCCTGCGGGAAAGAGAGAGGGGCTGCCTAGGGCAGGCCGCGCGCCCCCCCATGGCCTAGTCCGAATTGGACTAGGGGGAGGGGCCGCACCCCCTCCTTCCTTCCCTTCTCTCTTCCCCTTCCTTGTCTCCTACTCCTAATACATGGAAGGACTCCTAGTTGGACTAGGAAAGGGGGAATCCTACTCCCGGTGGGAGTAGGACTCCCCATGGCGCGCCATAGTAGAGGGCCGGCCTCCTCCTCCTCCCTCCTTTATATACGGGGGCAGGGGGCACCCCATGGACACACAAGTTGATCTACGGATCGTTCCTTAGCCGTGTGCGGTGCCCCCTTCCACCATATTCCACCTCGGTCATATCGTCGCGAGCTTAGGCGAAGCCCTGCGCCGGTAGAACATCATCATCGTCACCACGCCGTCGTGCTGACGGAACTCATCCCTCGGAGCTTCGCTGGATCGGAGTCGGGGATCGTCATCGAGCTGAACGTGTGCTGAACTCGGAGGTGCCGTACGTTCGGTACTTGGATCGGTCGGATCGTGAAGACGTACGACTACATCAACCGCGTTGTCATAACGCTTCCGCTTACGGTCTACGAGGGTACGTGGACAACACTCTCCCCTCTCGTTGCTATGCATCACCATGATCTTGCGTGTGCGTAGGAATTTTTTGAAATTACTACGTTCCCAACGGTCATCCGATTACCTGAGGTATGTATAGTTCATTGAGGTAGTGGATCGTCAAAAACAAGTGAGTTGTGAACCTGATCATCCTCCTCTAACAAGGATGATGCGAAGATTGCATGAATGGTACATGGATAACTGTAGGAAGTCTAGGACCGGTAGTATGTTGCTAGCAATTAAAGAAGAGCACGACCTCAATGGAGCCGACCTGCTGCCTGTTGAATTTGTGAAAATATTTCAGTTATTCAATCAATAGCCCTCAACAAACTCATGACTTGCTGTCTGTAAGTATTACTTCTGTAATTAAGTCTCTAGCTCAGCTCATTCATTGCATGTATATATAATTATCCTCACTATATTATGCAGATTGAAGATCGCCGAATGCAAAAAAGGATAAATCTATGACATTGGGTTCATTAGCCCAAATATCATAAATGAATGATCGGTAAAAGAGAGAGCCGAACTTACCGAGGAAAACTTGCTAAAATCGTTTCCTTCGGCATCAAAACAAATGAGAAATAATATTTCCTTACAACTTCAAGTGAGTGTTACTATCTTGTGCATAATCAGTTTCGCTTACTCGAGGTTAAGTAATAGTAATTTATGAGTTTGACTGCATAGGTTTTCATTAGAACTGTTCTAGACGGAGAGAGACGAGAGAAGAGAGCCGAGATATAGGAAGAGACCTTTTCAAATAAGATAGCAATCGGGTGAACTCCTACACATTATGGATTAGCAATTCAATGCAGAATATGGCAGATTCATGTTCTGGCCACGTATACTGAGACGGAGAATACCATGTGAATTGAAGTTGATATCGCTAGATGATGTCAGGATCGTAAGAGATGTATATTGTATATCAGTAGCGCGGATAGAAATACGAATACTTGTTACAATCTCAGAACAGAGGTCACTTCTCGCGTATATGTTCATGAGATTTTGTGTAATTAAATGGTCCCAAGTCATTGTGCACTAGTGTAGGTGTTGGGGAACGTAGTAATTTCAAAAAAATTTCCTACGCACATGCAAGATCATGGTGATGATATAGCAACGAGAGGGAGAGTGTTGTCTACGTACCCTCGTAGACCGAAGCGGAAGCGTTGACGCAACATAGAGGAAGTAGTCGTACGTCCTCCCGGTCCAACCGATCCAAGCACCGTTACTCCGGCACCTCCGAGTTCTTGACACGCGCACAGCTCGATGACGCACCCTCGATCTCCAATCCAGTAGAGGCTCCGAGGGGGAGTTCCGTCAGCACGACGGCGTGGTGATGATCTTGATGTTCTCCTGTCGCAGGGCTTCGCCTAAGCACCGCTACAATATGATCGAGGTGTAATATCGTGGAGGGGGGCACCGCACACGGCTAAGGAACGATCAATGATCAACTTGTGTATCCTAGGGTGCCCCCCTACCCCCGTATATAAAGGAGGGAGGGAGGAGGTGGCCGGCCTCAAGGGGGGCGCGCCATAGGGAGGGGGAAACCTACTCCAAGTAGGTTTCCCTCTCTTTTCCTTATCTT
Source organism: Triticum aestivum (assembly GCF_018294505.1). Classification (NCBI taxonomy): domain Eukaryota; kingdom Viridiplantae; phylum Streptophyta; class Magnoliopsida; order Poales; family Poaceae; genus Triticum; species Triticum aestivum. The sequence continues at coordinate 810,144,447 of NC_057798.1, read as the reverse complement.
ATTTGGAGGGGGAAGGAAGGAGTACTAGTATTAGGAAGTAGTACTAGTAGTAGGAAGGAAGAGAGGGGGAAGGAGAAAGGAAAGGGGGGGCCGGCCCCCCTCCCCAATTCGGATTGGGCTTGGGGGGCGCGCCCCCCTCCCTTGCTCCTTCTCTCTTCCTCCTACATGGGCCCAATAAGGCCCATATACCTCCCGGGGGGTTCCGGTAACCTCCCGGAGCTCCAAACTTCTCCGGAACCTTTCCGGTGTCCAAATATATCCGTCCAATATATCAATCTTTATGTCTCGACCATTTCGAGACTCCTCGTCATGTCCGTGATCATATCCGGGACTCCGAACAACCTTCGGTACATCAAAATACATAAACTCATAATATAACTGTCATCGAAACCTTAAGCGTGCTGACCCTACGGTTCGAGAACAATGTAGACATGACCGAGACATGTCTCCGGTCAATAACCAATAGCGGGACCTGGATGCCCATATTGGTTCCTACATATTCTACGAAGATCTTTATCGGTCAAACCGCACAACAACATACGTTGTTCCCTTTGTCATCGGTATGTTACTTGCCCGAGATTCGATCGTCGGTATCCAATACCTAGTTCAATCTCGTTACCGGCAAGTCTCTTTACTCGTTCCGTAATACATCATCTCGCAACTAACTCATTAGTTGCAATGCTTGCAAGGCTTAAGTGATGTGTATTACCGAGAGGGCCCAGAGATACCTCTCCAACACTCGGAGTGACAAATCCTAATCTCGAAATACGCCAACCCAACAAGTACCTTTGGAGACACCTGTAGAGCACCTTTATAATCACCCAGTTACGTTGTGACGTTTGGTAGCACACAAAGTGTTCCTCCGGTAAACGGGAGTTGCATAATCTCATAGTCATAGGAACATGTATAAGTCATAAGGAAGCAATAGCAACATACTAAACGATCAGGTGCTAAGCTAACGGAATGGGTCATGTCAATCAGATCATTCAACTAATGATGTGATCCCGTTAATCAAATAACAACTCTTTGTCATGGTTAGGAAACATAACCATCTTTGATTAACAAGCTAGTCAAGTAGAGGCATACTAGTGACACTCTGTTTGTCTATATATTCACACATGTATTATGTTTCCGGTTAATACAATTCTAGCATGAATAATAAACATTTATCATGATATAAGGAAATAAATAATAACTTTATTATTGCCTCTAGGGCATATTTCCTTCAGTCTCCCACTTGCACTAGAGTCAATAATCTAGATCACATCACCATGTGATTAACATCGATAGTTCACATCATCATGTGATTAACACCCATAGTTCACATCGCCATGTGACCAACATCCCAAAGGGTTTACTAGATTCAGTAATCTAGTTCACATCGCTATGTGATTAACACCCAAAGAGTACTAAGGTGTGATCATGTTTTGCTTGTGAGAGAATCTTAGTCAACGGGTCTTTCACATTCAGATCCGTTATGTATTTTGCAATTTTCTATGTCTACAATGCTCTGCACGGAGCTACTCTAGCTAATTGCTCCCACTTTCAATATGTATCTAGATCGAGACTTAGAGTCATCCAGATCGGTGTCAAAACTTGCATCGACGTAACCCTTTACGACGAACCTTTTGTCACTTCCATAATCGAGAAACATATCCTTATTCCACTAAGGATAATTTTGACCGCTGTCCAGTGATCTACTCCTAGATCACTATTGTACTCCCTTGCCAAACTCAGTGCAGGGTATACAATAGATCTGGTACACAGCATGGCATACTTTATAGAACCTATGGCCAAGGCATAGGGAATGACTTTCATTCTCTTTCTATCTTCTGCCGTGGTCAGGCTTTGAGTCTTACTCAATTTCACACCTTGTAACACAGGCAAGAACTCCTTCTTTTACTGTTCCATTTTGAACTACTTCAAAATCTTGTCAAGGTATGTACTCATTGAAAAAACTTATCAAGCGTCTTGATCTATCTCTATAGATCTTGATGCTCAATATGTAAGCAGCTTCACCGAGGTCTTTCTTTGAAAAACTCCTTTCAAACACTCCTTTATGCTCTGCAGAATAATTCTACATTATTTCCGATCTACAATATGTCATTCACATATACTTATCAGAAATGTTGTAGTTCTCCCACTCACTTTCTAGTAAATACAGGCTTCACCGCAAGTCTGTATAAAACTAGATGCTTTGATCAACTTATCAAAGCGTATATTCCAACTCCGAGATGCTTGCACCAGTCCATAGATGGATCGCTGGAGCTTGCGTATTTTGTTAACACCTTTAGGATCGACAAAATCTCTTGGTTGCATCACATACAACTCTTCTTTAATAACTCCATTAAGGAATGCAGTTTTGTTTATCCATTTGCCAGATTTCATAAAATGCGGCAATTGCTAACATGATTCGGACAGACTTAAGCATAGATACGAGTGAGAAACTCTCATCGTAGTCAACACTTTGAACTTGTCGAAAACCTTTTGCGAAAATTCTAGCTTTGTAGATAGTAACACTACTATCAGCATCTGTCTTCCTCTTGAAGATCCATTTATACAATATGGCTTGCCAATCATCGGGCAACTCCACCAAAGTCCACACTTTCTTCTCATACATGGATCCCATCTCAGATTTCATGGCCTCAAGCCATTTCGCGGAATCTGGGCTCATCATCGCTTCCTCATAGTTCGTAGGTTTGTCATGGTCAAGTAACATGACTTCCAGAATGGGATTACCGTACCACTCTGGTGCGGATCTCACTCTGGTTGACCTACGAGGTTCGGTAGTAACTTGATCTGAAGTTACATGATCATCATCATTAGCTTCCTCACTAATTGGTGTAGGAATCGCTGGAACTGATTTCATCGATGAACTATTTTCCAATTCAGGAGAAGGTACAATTACCTTATCAAGTTCTACTTTCCTCCCACTCACTTCTTTCGAGAGAAACTCCTTCTCTAGAAAGGATCCATTTTAAGCAACGAATATCTTGCCTTCGGATCTGTGATAGAAGGTGTACCCAACAATTTCCTTTGGGTATTCTATGAAGACGCACTTCTCCGATTTGGGTTTGAGCTTATCAGGATGAAACTTTTTCACATAAGCATCGCAGCCCCAAACTTTATGAGACGACAACTTGGGTTTCTTGCTAAACCACAGTTCATATGGTGTCGTCTCAACGGATTTAGATGGTGCCCTTTTAACGTGAATGCAGCTGTCTCTAATGCATAACCCCAAAACGACAATGGTAAATCAGTAAGAAACATCATAGATTGTACTATATCCAATAAAGTACGGTTATGACGTTCGGACACACCATTATGATGTGGTGTTCCAGGTGGCATGAATTTGTGAAACTATTCCACATTGTTTTAATTGAAGACCAAACTCGTAACTCAAATATTTGTCTCTGCGATCAGATCGTAGAAACCTTATTTTCTTGTCACGATGATTTTTCCACTTCACTCTGAAATTCTTTGAACTTTCAACTATTTCAGACTTATGTTTCATCAAGTAGATATACCCATATCTGCTCAAATCATCTGTGAAGGTCAGAAAATAACGATACCCGCCGCGAGCCTTAACACTCATTGGATCGCATACATCAGTATGTATTATTTCCAATAAGTCAGTTGCTCGCTCCACTGTTCCGGAGAACGGAGTCTTAGTCATCTTGCCCATGAGGCATGGTTCGCAAGCATCAAGTGATTCATAATCAGGTGATTCCAAAATCCCATCAGCATGGAGTTTCTTCATGCGCTTTACACCAATATGACCTAAACGGCAGTGCCACAAATAAGTTGCACTATCATTATTAACTTTGCATCTTTTGGTTTCAATATTATGAATATGTGTATCACTACGATCGAGATCCAGTGAACCATTTTCATTGGGTGTGTAACCATATAAGGTTTTATTCATGTAAACAGAACAACAGTTTATTCTCTTACTTAAATGAATAACCATATTGCAATTAACACGATCAAATCATATTCATGCTCAACGCAAACACCAAATAACATTTATTTAGGTTCAACACTAATCCCGAAAGTATAGGGAGTGTGCGATGATGATCATATCAATCTTGAAACTACTTTCAACACACATCGTCACTTCACCCTTAACTAGTTTCTGTTTATTCTGCAACTCCCGTTTCGAGTTACTACTCTTAGCAACTAAACCAGTACCAAATACCGAGGGGTTGCTATAAACACTAGTAAAGTACACATCAATAACATGTATATCAAATATACCTTTGTTTACTTTGCCATCCTTCTTATCCGCCAAATACTTGGGGTAGTTCTGCTTCCAGTGACATGTCCCTTTGCAGTAGAAGCACTTAGTCTCAGGCTTAGGTCCAGACTTGGGCTTCTTCACTTGAGCAGCAACTTGCTTGCCGTTCTTCTTGAAGTTCCCTTCTATCCCTTTGCCCTTTTCTTGAAACTAGTGGTCTTGTTAACCATCAACACTTGATGTTCTTTCTTGACTTCTACCTTCATCGATTTCATCATCATGAAAAACTCGGGAATCATTTTCATCATCCCTTGCATACTATAGTTCATCACGAAGTTCTACTAACTTGGTGATGGTGACTAGAGAATTCTTTCAATCACTATCTTATCTGGAAGATTAACTCCCACTTGATTCAAGTGATTGTAGTACCCAGACAATCTGAGCACATGCTCACTAGTTGAGCGATTCTCCTCCATCTTTTAGCTATAGAACTTGTTGGAGACTTCATATCTCTCAACTCGGGTATTTGCTTGAAATATTAACTTCAACTCCTGGAACATCTCATATGGTCCATGATGTTCAAAACATCTTTGAAGTCCCGATTCTAAGCCATAAATCATGGTGCACAAAACTATCAAGTAGTCATCATATTGAGCTAGCCAAACGTTCATAACGTCTGCATCTACTCCTGCAATAGGTCTGTCACCTAGCGGTGCATTAAGGACATAATTCTTCTGTGCAGCAATGAGGATAAACCTCAGATCGCGGATCCAATCCGCATCATTGCTACTAACATTTTTTCAACACAATTTTATCTAGGAACATATCAAAATAAACATATGAAAGCAACAACGCAAGTTATTGATCTTACAACATAATTTGCAAAATACTACCAGGACTAAGTTCATGATAAATTTAAGTTCAATTAATCATATTACTTAAGAACTCCCACTTAGACAGACATCTCTCTAGTCATCTAAGTGATCACGTGACCCAAATCAACTAAACCATAACCGATCATCACGTGAGATGGAGTAGTTTTCAATGGTGAACACCTTATGTTGATCATATCTACTATATGATTCACGCTCGACCTTTCGGTCTCCGTGTTCCGAGGCCATATCTGCATATGCTAGGCTCGTCAAGTTTAACCTGAGTATTCTGCGTGTGCAAAACTGGCTTGCACCCGTTGTAGATGGACGTACAGCTTATCACACCCGATCATCACGTGGTGTCTAGGCACGACGAAGTTTGGCAACGGTGCATACTCAGGGAGAACACTTCTTGATAATTTTAGTGAGAGATCATCTTAAAATGCTACCGTCAATCAAAGCAAGAATAAGATGCATAAAGGATAAACATCACATGCAATCAATATAAGTGATATGATATGGCCATCATCTTCTTGTGCTTGTGATCTCCATCTCGGAAGCACCATCATGATCACCATCATCACCGGCGCGACACCTTGATCTCCATCGTAGCATTGTTGTCGTTTACGCCATCTATTGCTTCTACGACTATCGCTACCGCTTAGTGATAAAGTAAAGCAATTACAGGGCGTTTGCATTTCATACAATAAAGCGACAACCATATGGCTCCTGCCAGTTGCCGATAACTTCGGTTACAAAACATGATCATCTCATACAATAAAATATAGCATCATGTCTTGGCCATATCACATCACAACATGCCCTGCAAAAACAAGTTAGACGTCCTCTACTTTGTTGTTGCAAGTTTTACGTGGCTGCTACGGGCTTAAGCAAGAACCAATCTCACCTACGCATCAAAACCACAATGATAGTTTGTCAAGTTGATGCTGTTTTAACCTTCGCAAGGACCGGGCGTAGCCACACTCGGTTCAACTAAAGTTGGAGAAACTGACACCCGCTAGTCACCTGTGTGCAAAGCACGGCGGTAAAACCAGTCTCGCGTAAGCGTACGCGTAATGTCGGTCCGGGCCGCTTCATCCAACAATACCGCCGAACCAAAGTATGACATGCTGGTAAGCAGTATGACTTATATCGCCCACAACTCACTTGTGTTCTACTCGTGCATATAACATCAAACCATAAAAAACCTGGCTCGGATGCCACTGTTGGGTAACGTAGTAATTTCAAAAAATTTCCTACGCACACGCAAGATCATGGTGATGTATAGCAACGAGAGGGGAGAGTGTTGTCTACGTACCCTCGTAGACCGAAGCGGAAGCGTTGACGCAACGTAGAGGAAGTAGTCGTACGTCCTCCCGGTCCAACCGATCCAAGCACCGTTACTCCGGCACCTCCGAGTTCTTGACACGCGTACAGCTCGATGATGCACCCTCGATCTCCAATCCAGTAGAGGCTCCGAGGGGGAGTTCCGTCAGCACAACGGCGTGGTGACGATCTTGATGTTCTCCTGTCGCAGGGCTTCGCCTAAGCACCGTTACAATATGATCGAGGTGTAATATCGTGGAGGGGGGCACCGCACACGGCTAAGGAACGATCAATGATCAACTTGTGTATCCTAGGGTGCCCCCCTACCCCCGTATATAAAGGAGGGAGGGAGGAGGTGGCCGGCCTCAAGGGGGGCGCGCCATAGGGAGGGGGAAACCTACTCCAAGTAGGTTTCCCTCTCTTTTCCTTATCTTATTTGGAGGGGGAAGGAAGGAGTACTAGTATTAGGAAGTAGTACTAGTAGTAGGAAGGAAGAGAGGGGGAAGGAGAAAGGAAAGGGGGGGCCGGCCCCCCTCCCCAATTCGGATTGGGCTTGGGGGGCGCGCCCCCCTCCCTTGCTCCTTCTCTCTTCCTCCTACATGGGCCCAATAAGGCCCATATACCTCCCGGGGGGTTCCGGTAACCTCCCGGAGCTCCAAACTTCTCCGGAACCTTTCCGGTGTCCAAATATATCCGTCCAATATATCAATCTTTATGTCTCGACCATTTTGAGACTCCTCGTCATGTCCGTGATCATATCCGGGACTCCGAACAACCTTCGGTACATCAAAATACATAAACTCATAATATAACTGTCATCGAAACCTTAAGCGTGCTGACCCTACGGTTCGAGAACAATGTAGACATGACCGAGACATGTCTCCGGTCAATAACCAATAGCGGGACCTGGATGCCCATATTGGTTCCTACATATTCTACGAAGATCTTTATCGGTCAAACCGCACAACAACATACGTTGTTCCCTTTGTCATCGGTATGTTACTTGCCCGAGATTCGATCGTCGGTATCCAATACCTAGTTCAATCTTGTTACCGGCAAGTCTCTTTACTCGTTCCGTAATACATCATCTCGCAACTAACTCATTAGTTGCAATGCTTGCAAGGCTTAAGTGATGTGCATTACCGAGAGGGCCCAGAGATACCTCTCCGACACTCGGAGTGACAAATCCTAATCTCGAAATACGCCAACCCAACAAGTACCTTTGGAGACACCTGTAGAGCACCTTTATAATCACCCAGTTACGTTGTGACGTTTGGTAGCACACAAAGTGTTCCTCCGGTAAACGGGAGTTGCATAATCTCATAGTCATAGGAACATGTATAAGTCATGAAGGAAGCAATAGCAACATACTAAACGATCGGGTGCTAAGCTAACGGAATGGGTCATGTCAATCAGTTCATTCAACTAATGATGTGATCCCGTTAATCAAATAACAACTCTTTGTCTATGGTTAGGAAACATAACCATCTTTGATTAACAAGCTAGTCAAGTAGAGGCATACTAGTGACACTCTGTTTGTCTATATATTCACACATGTATTATGTTTCCGGTTAATAAAATTCTAGCATGAATAATAGACATTTATCATGATATAAGGAAATAAATAATAACTTTATTATTGCCTCTAGGGCATATTTCCTTCATCGAGTTCTCTCTATATGTAGTAGCTAGTATGGACCAAGCACGGAGAAAGAGAGGTCACTTCTTTTTATATGTAGTAGCTATAGCTAACACAATATGAAACCCCGAATTAAACCTCCAAAACCCCTAATAACCCCCCCCCCTTAAAAAAACCCAGCACTTGGGAACTGCTGACGCGTGGCTGCCCTTTAGTCCCGGTTGGTGTTCTCTTCCCTGGGCGCCCCAGAGCGGCCACGTGGACCTCCTTTGGTCCCGGTTCATAAGCAAACCAGGACTAAAGGTTTTGCGCATTAGTTCCATTTGTTTCTGACGAATCATGTAATCCTCCAAGTTCACGAACTAATAAGGTTATCAAATGAATCATAATCACAACTGAAATCGTTGAGAAAGAGATATGAGTTAATTAGTATATGTTCTAAAGTTGCAAATAGCATAAGGGGAAGGTCCCATTACAAAAATTGTAAATTTCGAATTGAAATCTATTGTATTCTTTTTCAAGAATGCCGCCGCTCGGATTCGAACCGAGATGCTTGAGCACTGCTTCCTAAGAGCAGCGTGTCTACCAATTTCACCATGGCGGCTAACTTCAAATAATAGGTAACTTAAAAGAATAATAGCTATTATCTTGGGAATCGTCGATATTGGGAAAATCCATAAAATGGTTTCAGAACAGGGACTAAAGGCCCTCTGCAACCGAGACTAGTACCTTGTTTTCTACTAGTGTGTGCCGGACGGTCCGATTGTGATATGCTTGTGCTACTTAATGTGGTGCACTAGAGCTAGCCAAAAAGAAGATTACCGAAATCCATGAACATTATTAATTTTAAGTAGGGCATAAATAACCATTCAATGAATTTTTATTTTGGGCAAGTCACTCTTTCCTTTGAAAACCGGCTAAATATATGATCAGCATGCCGCATGCATGCAAATGCAGTCTCCCTCTGCTAGTCTTGTCCGGTTGATATGTGAAGTTATACTAGGCAGTACTAACTGGATGACTCAACACATGAGTAAGTTCTTCGCTCTGGTCTGAACCCGTCCAGCTGGACAGGCATATACGACAGCAATACACATAGACCAACGGAATAACTAGTGCCACTAATTTTTTCTTAAATAATGAGTTTTTTCTAAAGAAGAATGAATTAGTGGTATTGTTATTACATCTGAGAAGGAAGTAAATGGAAAACTACAATATGAATAAACTTTTTTCAATATGCAGGAATAAATATAATATCGAAAGTGTGGTAAAAAAGAAATTTCCAAAGAAGGAATGAACTAGTGGTGTTGATATTACACTTAAAGAACATTAAAGCAAAATAAAACTAAAGTAAATAATAAAAATATTGCACACAATACGCAAAGAAATTTCGCTTTGTTATAATACACAAGAATAAACATATAATAGTGGAATTAGTGGCATTGGTCTTACTGTAAAAAGGAAAAATATGAAATAAATACCAGACAAAATAAAATGGATGAAGTTTTCTAGGGAATAACTAATCTATGGCATTGATATTACTCTTTAGAAAAAATGAAATGAAAAAAATAATGACAAAATTTGCACACATTTTACACAAAAAATACTTTTTTAAAATATGCAAGAATAAGCTTGTAATAGTGGCATTTAAAAAATCCTTGTCAAAAATAAATTTGTGGTATTGTACTAACTTTGATAAGAAAGAAAATGAAATAAAACTAAAAAAAATGAAGTTTTCTAATAAAGAATGAATTAGTTGGTATTAAAAAAGAAATAAAAAATAATGAAAAAAATTGCACAAAATTTACACAGAATTTGTGTGTTTCTATATTATGCAGGAGTAAGCATGTAATAGTGGATTTTTTGCCCAAATAACTTTGCTAAACTGAAATGAATTAGTTTCGTTGCTAATTTGATATTACCCTTAAAGCAAAAAGAAAATGAAAAAAAACAAATTTTGCACGTAATTTACATAGAAATTGCGCAATTTTATAAATGTGCAATGATAATCATGTAAAAGTGGTTTCACAAAAAAATCTAAAAAGGAATGATTTTGTGGCATTGATATTATTCTTGTAGAAGAAACAAAATGAAAAAACAAGAAAATCAAAATAATGAAGTTTTTTAAGGAAAAATGAAATAGTGGCCTCGGTATTACCCTTAAAGAAGAAACAAAATAAAATAAAAACCAAACTAAAATCAAATAATATTTTTCTAAGGAAGGATAATTTAGTTGGTATTACCCTTAAAGAGGAAACAAAATTGAAAGAAAAAACAAAAATAAAATCAAAATAATATATTTTTATGGAAGAATGCACTACTAGGGAAAAGCCTAGCAGCAGCGCGGGTTTTGGCCCTCTAAGTAGCGCGGGTACCGGCGCTACTAATAAGGCGCTACAGCTAACGTATAGCAGTAGCGCCTGTTGGCCCACGCTACTGCTACTGATGAATAGCTGTAGCGCTCTTTGGAAAAGGGCGCTACTGATATTATCTGCAGCGCTTTTCAGCAGGAAGCGCTACTGGTAAGTCGGCACTACTGCTAAATTCCCCCCCCCCCTCGCTACTACTAGTTTTATTAGTTTTTTTTCCTGCATATTTGTTTTTTATTTGTTTTGTATTTGAATAGGCTTTATACAATAATCTTTAGCATATCATCCACATACAAATGTAATCGTAGCATATACATACAATTAGTCTCATCAAATCATGTCATCATCATAATCATCATACAACACAAAGTGGTCTCTCGTCATCAATCTCGAAAATAGCGATACAAGTCTCGATTACTTGCAAATACATCGTCATCCATCTAAACAATGATATACGCGTGAATAGCTATCACTTTGAGTACATGAGTTCGTATCCCACTCTTGCATTAGCGTGAACCTAAACTAAGTACTGCATGTCGCTCGAAAACCGAAAACCGACACACTTGGGCCTGACACTCCGGCCACTTGCCGTATATATACTCCTGGCGTAGCACTTCTTCGCCATCTATGATCTATCACTAGTGCAGAACCGAGCATTAGCACCGGTTCGTAAGGACCTATAGTGCCGTTACATAACCGGCACTAATTTGTGGTCACTAAAGGCCCCCCCCCTTTAGTACCGGTTCAGCATGAACCGGTGTTAAAGGGCAACCACGTGGCACTAGCCAGCTCCGGGGCCTGGAGCCCTTTAGTACCGGTTGGTGTTACCAACCGGTACTATAAGGTTTGGTGGGTTTTTAGTTTTTATGATTTCTTTTTCATTTAATTTTGTGTTTCCATTTTAATTCTTTTTCGTTTGCTGGTATTTTACGATACTACACATTGTACACGTTATGCATCATATATACATCATGCATGCTTTGTTTATCAATGCTGCTGCTATGTTCATTGCACCCGCAGATATAACATGCTCATGCATGCTTTTGCATCATTACATCATCATATATATATAATAACAAGTCCTACTAATCATGCATCATCATACAACTTCTACTCGTTATTAATAATAAGTCATACGATCATCATCCTCATATATAGTCATCGAACCCAACCCTACATAATTGTTCTTAGCACATGATCATCAGTATCAGGTAGGACCTAAACACCCTTAAGGTAAAATAGCGTAAAACAATATAGACCCTGACTCTCCATTATGAAGAATGGCGATCATCCTGTCTCCAATTCTTGCCTTTCGCTGCTTATTGCTTCCAAGAAGCTCCTTACGATTGTCCATACATTTTTTCCATTCTTTAATTCTTATGTCTCCACTTCTTTTAGAAACCCGGTATGGACAGTTGAGATTCGTAGGACGACCTGGTAGTATGTTCAAAACATGAAGGCTACCACGCGTATACATCAGATGAGGCACACAATCATTCGGGATTATCTGTTGAAAAACATAGTAATAACTTCGTAGTTAGCAATGATGTACTAGTTTTAGAAGTGTGCAAAAAGATGCATGGATGTTGTAATAGTAAAAAATAATCTTACCAAGGTATCTCCATGGTAGTTACTGTAGTTCAACACGTGCACTAGTGGCACGTATTGACCATAATGTTGAGGAGTTTGATTGTAGATATTGTAATTCTCAAGATCTCTACAAAATCCGACCAGATGTCGTTTCTCCTGATAAGTTAATTCGCAGCCTTCGGTGTAGTACGTTCTGTCTACCATCTTCCGCACATTCTTTGAAGAATGAAAATAAGCTGTCAATGGAGATAAGTTGTCAACATTATATTTTGAAATAAACAATATAAATTACTTAATAACTATGTTTAGCTCACATGAGGGAAGAACTGGAGGTGTATCCACAAAGACCCAAATCGTAGGTGTCTCTTGCTCGATTGTAGGATCACCAAGATCCATGGTGACAAGCATACCCTCATCAAGACCATACATCTTGCAAAATGCATCCCAATTTTTGCAACCAAAATGGGTTACACTCTGAGCATTGTACAGCTTTACTTTAAAATCCACATCATGTTCGGTACTTAGGATAATTTTTTTGGTTTCAAAATTTTCATGGTCTTCAATACCCATCCTCTCCAAGACATAGCGTCTTGCAAAGCATGGGATAAGCTAGTCAAATTGGAAAGATGAAAAATACACGTTAAAATAGTTGAAGTCGTGCTTAATTACGAAAAAAACTATTGTCGTCGTTGCGTACCGTATGAACATCGCAGGTCTCCTCGAGCTTAATGCTGAAGCGCCGATCTTCGTCCAGCTCAATGAACCTGTCACAGATACCTCGGTCGTCGTGGCACCAGTCGCACTCCCCCGGGCGGTTATCGTCGTCCGATGAGTACGGCATTTCCGGCCTACGTTCATAATTTAGTTTTATTAGTCAACTATCTAGTTCAACTACTAAGCACTTACTATAAATAAATAAGTAGTACTTACTAAAAACAAACTACTTCTATATATAGTAAAATAAATTAGTTTATTAAATCAACTAGGTAGTTCAACTATATATAAACTACTTCTTCTTTTTTTCCTTTTTCTAAATACTATGAACAAAAAAATCATTAAAATTCAATGAACAAAATTAATTACACAATCTAAATATCACCCCAAAAAAATCTATTAACAATAATATCACCAAACATGCATATTCAATAATAATATCACCAAAAAAATCTATTAACAGAAAAAAATCTATTAACAGAAAAAAAATGTATTAATTCAACTAGTTCAACTAAGCATTTACTAAAAATAAACTAGTAATTATATTAATTAATTCAACTAGTTCAACTAAGCATTTACTAAAAAAACTAGTTCTATATATTAATTCAACTAGTTCAACTAAGCATTTACTAAAAATAAACATTAACATATTTCTAATTCATCTAACATAACATTTCTAACATTCTAAAAATAAATTA